>NC_084820.1:55230995-55457489 GCF_958449725.1 Rosa rugosa | reverse complement strand
TTGTTTTAATTACATTTTATTTATTTATTATTTCTCTATTGATGGAAATGTTGGTTTTTAATATATAAGAAATCAATTTTTGTTTAGGTTTTCAGTTTGTAATAAGTTGCTATGTTTGCTTGATCATTGATATATATATATATATATGGGTTTGTGAAGTGTTCAAATATGATCTTTCTACAAGTTGCTTGATATTTGGGTGACATTTGCCAATTTGTGTGAACTCTAAATGCATTCAAAATTTATTTATGCTTTATTGAAACTGTTAGGTAAAAATAAGCATGATTTTGGCCCTCTCTTTCTAGTTGAAATTAATAAATTGGTCCTAACCGAAACCGACCCGCACCGCACCGAAAAATGGTGTAACCGAAATAATCGGTTCATCCCTTTTGTAATGCGGTTGCGGTTTGATATATAGGCCAACCGAAAAAAACAGTTTGGTTGCGGTTTGGGCCTTAAACCGAACCGAACCGCACCGCGCCCACCCCTAGTATATATAACCAACTGATATAGTACTTTTTTGACAAGGTAAATTATATTCGTCGATCACTCATATATGTCGGCCAATACAATCGAGAGATAAAGTTAAGGTCTACTTCATCTACCCTTAGTTTTTTTTGGCAAATATCTGCTACTTGATTTAGATTAATCATATGGATCTATCGTGTCCGCTGCGTAGTAATTATCGAACACCTATGTACCTAACGTATGATATGATAGTATTTTATCATAACTATGATCGTATTCTATCATAACCCCAGGTTTTAACCAATATCTGTGAAGTGTGTGGAGCACAGCCTCTTCTGCCTAGTGGGGTGGGTCCTGCGTGTTTTACACTATCAACTAGAAAGAATATTTTGTACTCAGCTTTTGAGGGATAGAGCTTTTCTATTCCACAAACTGGACTGGTGAATGGTGATCACCACCTGACCACCTTCAAGTAATATTAACCGGAGAAGATGATCGATATTCTGATCGTTACAAGTAATATTAAGTAATTTAAAGGGAACAAAATGGAATCATACATGATTATTAAAAAAAAAAAAAAGAAAAAAAAAAAAGGGAATCATACATATGTTTGGGACAAAAAGCTGCAAATGCGGTGGTCGACAACATGTGGATATAACCAAAAAGAAAGAGGAGTAACAGATAAGAACATTGCAAAGAGAAAATCCCAATTATATTTATCTTCAGATGTTTCCATTTCACTGACATGAGGTGGTCAGGTGAAAGTTTAGAAGAAAAAAGAAAGGGAAGTTTGGAAATCTAATAATATGCGCGCTTCCATGACACATGTGAAGATATTTCTTCTCATCTTTTTGTTTTGTTTCTGATATTATGTTTCCTCTCATTAGTGATATTATGTTTCCTCTCATTAGTGATATTGGTGGCTTTCTGATTGGAAAACCTAGCTATTTCATGATTGAAAGTCCTTTGGCAACTTGCAAAACCCCAAAAATACTATATATAAAAACCCTAAACCACGACACATAAAAAGCCCTCCTTGGATAAGCCCTCCCTTTTACTTGTTCTCGTTCTTGTTCTTTTGTTTTTCTTTTCTTTTGGTTACTGAAACCAGTGATATTAAAGTTCAGATATATAGAGTAGCTGTGCGTGGGAAGATCGCTACTCGAGCTCTAACATATACAATCAGTAGGGAAGATCAACTTGGATTTTCTACCGAGATAAAAGGAGGAACCTAGATCTCCATTTCATCAATATCCAATATGAACATATGCCAGCATTCAAATTTTCGATTTCGATAGCTCAAGTTTACCAAAATCTTAATGAAAATTTCAAGTGTTGATTGAAATTTTGATTATTATCAATATTTAAAGATATTTTGAATATCACTCAAATATCGGTATAGTCAAATCAAGAAATGCTCGATGAAAATTTCTATGACTTTGAAGATAATTAAACTCTTTATATATATACGAAATGAAAGATTTTGATTTCTACATAAACCTTAATTAATGATCGGTAATGTTCTGTTGACCTGTTGCGATAAGATCACAAAATTTGCTCATAGACCACGTACAGATATATAATTGAGTATTTGAACAAATTCCATTCATATACAATTCCAAATATCCTTTCCGAAATCGGAAGGACGGTTCATGGAAGCGTAGACATGAGGGCATCCCAGCTGATAGGAAAGGAAACAAAGCTAGCTGCTGCAGCCGTGTCAAGGCAGTACGTGTTTACTATTTATCTAAAGCAAGTTGGCTCTTGCAAAACACTTCTAAATTGGATACACGTACAACTGCACGGTTGACGTTCTATTTGTTTATAGTAACATGAAAGAAAAATAATTAACGTGCTCTATTGCGAGATCGATAAAAACAACAACTCATACTTTGTCTTTTTCTTTTATGAGAGCAAAAGCCAAAAGAACAATATTCATAGATATCTATTTCTCTCAAATTTAAGTCTCCCCCAATAATCTAATATTGATGTGATCAACAAAGTTTCAGAATATGAGAATAGAAATTTGTAACCAAAAATTTGACAGTTTATTCCTATATTTTAAAATAAAGGTTTTAATCTAAAAGTTTAGAAGGATTTCGGACTTTCCGTCCATAATCCAATCAGTTATAGTATGAAGCTTACATGAATTTATAGTATGAAAGAAGGGTTCTTCTGAATCAGTTGAATGATTTTGGTTGCCATATCGGCCTCAGAAATACATATTATTACCAAAATGGGATTGGCCTCGGGCCGTGAATCAGATCGACCGCATTATCTTTCCTATCCCCCACGGCCCACCCCGAGTTTTAAAGTTTATAGATTTTGTCGTTTAGTTTGTCTATTTCAAGCATTATATAATTCCAGGTTCATGAACCTCCAGTTCACCCTTCATTATACAAATTGAATTAGTACACAACCCTGCTCCTCCAATTTTCAAACCATCTGATCCGACGGCTCAGACCTGACCATTCACGCAACGTTGGAATTGACCGCGGTGAAAATATTCCGGGAGATTCCATAACAGTGTTATTCCCGTTATGCCCCTATTGAATTTAATTCGGTGCCATTTTGCAGTGGCTACTAAGGTAAGAAATGGGGGATGGACTTTCCTAATTTGTAGAACTCGTGATCACTGATGAAAAAGGTCGGTGGTTCCAAAGTTCAATCACAATTCTTGTCCATTCAAACCATGTAAAAGTAAAAGTAAACCACTCAAAAAGAGGACCATGATTGTTAGGTGAGATATAGCCTTTTCGCTTCCTCGATGAAAGTTTTTGTACAATGGCAAAATTGTATTTTGAAGATTTTTATTTTTAGCCCAGACCACTACGTCTTCAATGATATCAACTCGGACTACGATATACATGGGGATGAAATTACTCAAATTAGCTATCTCTATTATTTTATTTCAATTCTGTCCCCTCAACATGATTGGTCCACAGAGATTAAAAAAATATTTTCTTAATATTTTGTTCTATTTTTTAATCTCTGTGGACCAATTATGTTGGTCTGAGTTGATATTATTGGTCTATATGACATGTATTTATTCATGATTGGTTCTCTTAATTTAATATTTTTTTCACCCCTACAAGATCCCACCGAATTCGAGTGATATTATTAGACCGGATCCATATGGTGGCCACGTGATAGTCTAGAACCATACAATGATTATTCCTATAATCCAACACTGCAGAAAGAAATACAATTTAGACCAATTAATTCTCAATTATTGTGTAAATATTTGAAAATTAAATGATTAAAATTTACTGATCATAATTGTCAATTTGTATTCCTGTGTTTGAGCCAATATGGTAATATTTCATGTAATAGTAGTAATTGTTGAATATTAATTTGGGAAATCTCATTGCTCCACAATCCGTAGCTGTAATAAAATCAGAGATTTTAATAACCTGCAGCCAAATTTGCCAATGAAAGATCCCAAAAGGGAAAGAATCCATAACAAAATTCATCAATATATTAACGTCATAGCTCCATCCTTCCAACCCATCCCTATCTGGATTCAGCTATGATTCATCATTCGTATAAAGACCACGTACTTCAATAACCAATCTAGCTATTAGTAAAAAGCACCGATTATAACTTCTTACGGGCTAAAGAACTCAGTTAAAACACAGTGCATATTAAATCAAGTAATAATCTGTCAAATCTTATTTTTATGTCGCTTTTAATAAAACATTTCTCTAAACTATCTGTAACTTGTAAAAGTTTTGACGATCATGTTTTATTATTCATATCTAAAAACATTAATTACATGCTCAATTTAATAAATACGGCGGATGCTAATCCAGACACGCAGCACGCATGCGGAACACTACGATCTACTTGCTATCTTGCTTGCTACTAGTCTTAGCTTTACGATCGTATTTTATTATTCGTATCTAAAAACATTAATTACATACTTGATTTAAAAAATACATCGAATATTAATTCAGACACGTGGCACGTATGCGGAACATTACGATCTAATTACTGTCCTCGTGTTCGCTTTATTACTCTCACTTCGAAGTAAATTTCTCTTACCCAAACCCAGTCACCACTCATAAACCCAGATCATACACGCATTACTTCTTTCGCTTCCATTTTCAGGACAGTAAAACCAGAGGAGGTAAATTCAAGCAACACGGAAGGGCACTCTGTGAATCTCGAATTTAATTGAGGATATACACGTAAAATCCCCCGCTCTCGCCAACCCCCACCTCAGTCCTTCATATATATATACAACCATAAACCCCTGAGAGAAATAAATTTTTTTTTTTTAGCGAAGCCTCTCTCTCGTTCGATTCGCTTCTAAAACACAAAACCAAGTCCAACTTGTTTCTGCATAATCTTTCAACCCTTTTCAACTCCCAAGTCCTCTCGATAATGTGTGGAGGTGCTATTATTTCCGATTTCATCCCGCCGACGCGGTCCCGGCGAGTCACCGCCGCCGACTTCGTCTGGCCTGATCTCAAGAAATCCAGCTCCGGCAAGCGGTTCGCCGCCGGCGGCCGGCCTCTCCGGTCCGAAATCCTAGGATTGAACGACGATTTCGAGGCTGATTTCCAGGAATTCAAGGACGAGTCTGATGTGGACGACGATGAGGAGATGGTCGATTCCAGGCCCTTCGCTTTCTCCGCCGGAAAAACGACCTCTTCTACTGCTCGTGGTAAATCACCTCTTATATTATTCCTCAGCTTTTACATTTATTTATTTATTTATTTTGCGTAGGTGTTGCATCTGATATTGAATCTTTCTGATGTTTTGGTTTGTATGAAATTTTATAGTGATTATTTCTTGGTTATAGTGATCATGTGCTAGGGAGTTCTTCATTTTTCTGGTTTTTGTTTTTAATTATATATTTTTTCGTTGTTTATTTAAGAACTTTTGTGGCTTTGTTGCAGGAATTCATTTCTATGATCGTCCTATTGAAACATTATTTTTTTTTTCTCTCTCTTTTTCTTTTGAGAAATGTTCTGTGTATACCTACATGATTGGAAATGGCTGTTCGCTTCAGATTTGACATATTTGATTGTTTTCTGTTCACCTTCATGAGGGATTTGTCTAGGTGGCTACGGAAAGATCTTGTCGATCTTGTATGATTATGATCAATTATTCTTTTATGGAATCATCACTGTAGCCTTTTCCTGTTCTTACCAGCCGAAATTGAGTGAAATCTGTCAGTTTATCTGAGAGGAATAATGGATTAGATGTGATTTAATTGGTTTCGCAAGTAATCAATTGATGGTGAACTGAAATTTCTAGACAAGTTGAGGTTTCGTATTTTTCTTTTCTAGTTCAATATACCTTTTGTATGGATTTTGTTATGCTTCCAATTTATTTTTCTTTGGTATCATGTTATGATCACGGTTCTGACAATATGAAAAAAAAATCAAATTTTCTTTGTTCTCTACTTTTTGAATTAGTTGCTCCATGGCAAAGGTGTTTTACCTTGTTGATGATTATTAGATCGTATCTTGTATTATGATGATGCATATGTTCACAGTCTTTTTGATAATCTAATATGCTACAACCCTTGAAAATATTGAACCATGTTTTACATATATCTTGATATCATTAACCTTATTATCAATTTCTCTGTAGATTTGTTAATAGGTTGTTTTTAAAGATTTTGAGGCTGTGTGCCTAAATATGTTCTGAATCCTTTTGATCGATACATGAGTTTTTTACTTTTATGTTAAATATGTTCTTTGCGTGTGTTTTGACATAAATCTCTTTCTAATTCTTGAAGGCTCCAAGACTGTGAAATCTGTGGAGTGCAATAGCCAAGCTGAGAAATCTGCAAAAAGGAAGAGGAAGAACCAGTATAGGGGAATTCGTCAGCGTCCATGGGGTAAGTGGGCTGCCGAGATCCGAGACCCAAGGAAAGGAGTCCGGGTTTGGCTCGGAACCTTCAACACTGCTGAAGAGGCTGCAAGGGCCTATGATGCTGAGGCACGTAGAATTCGTGGCAAGAAAGCCAAGGTGAATTTTCCTGAAGAACCCCCTCGTGCTTCTGCAAAGCGTGCTGTCAAGGCAAATCCTCAGAAAGTTCTACCCAAAACAAACTTGGACAATATCCAGTCTAATCTGAACCAGAACTTCAATTTTGTGAATGGCTCTGATCAAGATTACTACAATTCTATGAGTTTCCTGGAAGAGAAACCCCAAACTAATAATTTTGGGTACATGGACTCTGTCCTTACCAATGGAGACTTTGGGCTGAAATCCTCCACTCTATCTGACGCTGCCGCTCTGTATTTCAGTTCTGATCAGGGAAGCAATTCCTTTGACTGTTCTGACTTTAGTTTGTTTGAACAAGGTTCAAAGACTCCTGAAATCTCATCTGTTCTTTCATCTGTTCTGGAAGAAAATGAGAACTCACTGTTTCTTGAGGATGCTAATCCAACAAAGAAACTGAAGGCTAACCCTGAGGATCTTGTGCCTGCTGAGAATAATGTTGTTCCAAAGACACTATCTGAGGAGTTGTCAGCTTTTGAGATGAAATATTGTCAGACGCCATATCTGGAGGGGAGCTGGGATACTTCCATTGATACCTTTCTCAATGGTGATGCAACCCAGGATGGTTGTAACCCAGTGGATCTTTGGAGCTTTGATGACCTTCCTTCAATGTCTGGGGGAGTTTTCTAAGCGCACCAGCTTTTCAAGTTTATGTAAATAAAGCTACATGTTAGTGAGTTTCATTCTCTGTTAGCCTCAATTTTATTTTAAATTTCGTTTCATTTTTGTTCTCAAAATATTCGGCATGAGAACCTGGTCCTGGTTTCTTATACTTGGTGCTTGTAGGAAGGGTTTCGCCGGAGTGCAAGCAGTGGAACATGCACAAGGCTTGTGTGGGGAGTATTTTAAGCTGTAGCTGCTGGTGTATTGGGGAGTATATAGGTATTAGGTTTACTTCTACCTTGAAAGACTTATTTTCGCTTGCTAAACTTGTTGTTTGTACTGATGTGATGGGAATGTGTGAGCCGTGATGATACTGAAACCTGATGATTGTGAACTTTGGTTTGTTTTAATTTATTCAGGTCTTTTCTTATACAAGAGGCCCTCAAATTTTGCATATATATTACAATTTCTGGGATATTTTTGTAGTTTTATTCAGAAATTCAGATTGGTGTCTGTTGCGTCTTGCTTGTTTTGTCTAGGCTTCAAGAGGCTGCTTTACTTATGTCATTCTTTTACTTGATTCTTGGCATCGCATCAGTGACCGGTAACCGCCGTATACCTCAGCCATGTGAAGGGTTTCGGGCATGTTTGCCACTTGTTGCCTCTGAATATGGTTTGAGTGAGGTGTATGACTCCCTAGCGGCGGATATTCGGTGATGGGTGTGGAGCTCTGATGTCATCTGGAGCCCTAGCTCCATACTTGAGGTGTCATGGGGTCAACAATACCGGATCACAATGCCTTGGAAGTTGGACCCTTCGCCTCATATATGCCATCAGCAGCTCAGAAATAGACAATTCGATATGGGAGTGGGAACGATATGATTACATAGGGCTGCTGTGATTGTTAAAAGGGTGGCAGCAAAAGCTTTTCGCAGAGTAGAGGAGAACAGCGACCACAAGACCTGAGTGACCTTTTCATAGTCACATGTTTCTCCGCAGAAAGCTCAGGATGAGGAGGAACTAGGAAGGACCAATTAGGTTTGAAGGGGGACCGGTATGGCTTTTCATGGGTGCATGTGATTTGAGCATATTTAAGAATGTGGTTTTTGAATTGGCAAGTCTTCTCTAAGAAGGGCAGGCTTTGGTTTTTGACCATTAACTAATACAAGGGAAAGGGAAGTTGTACCTAACTCACCAGTTTTTGGTGCATTTCACGGTCTTCACCTGCCCATGAGTGTTGTAGAACACTCACAAGTTACAACCACATGTCAACTAATCATACAAAATAACCGAATAGCTTGTTCTTCCAGAGTCCCGGAATACTTGAATTATTCTAGTGTTTCGAAAATGATGCGTGCTGAATGCGAGTATATGTATGTTGGGATATGCTGTGAGGAAACGAATGGAGGATTTGCACGCAAAACGATAGAAGTAGACTAGTTCGATTGAGAGGCAGATTGGTTTCATGCATTGGTTGACTACATCAAACTAAGTATACTTAATGCATTGGATTCATGCATTGATAGTTTATTTCTATATCAAATTAAGTCTACTTAATTTATTTCTAGATCCAATGGTTCCTGAAAAACTTCCCTGTAGAATAACTTTGTCTTATAAATTCACAAGGGTTGCAGATTGAGCATTTCTCTCTTTCCCCTAGATTATAGTTGGTAGAGCAAAAGTGGTGGAGGGACTGAAAGGGAGTTTCTGTTGCTTGCTAAGAAAAGTAGAGGGGAAAGGAAGGATCGTCTACCAAGTCCTTGCCTGTCTTCTCGTGTAAAGCAAGTTTGGGAGAACTCTTAAGCTCTAGCTTTCTTTAGAAAGCTGCTGTTGTGAAGGCCCTGGTATAACTCTAGAAAGGAATAAAGCAAAACACAAAGCTACAGTCCAAAGAAAGACATCAAATTCTCGCTTCTTGTACAAGTAGAACCATTTGACAATGATGAATTGATGAGTAAGGTTAACTTCCCCAAACATATGCCTAAGATGTTGATCCGCCATGGATGTCATCAGTTCATTCCAAAATTCGGAACACTCGTGTTGCCTAAAGCTTTGCCATGCATATTCTTTCAAAAGATCCTGTTTATTTCTCCTCCTCTTCCTTCTTGTACCAGTTGTTTTTCTGGGTGTAGCTACATTGATCATAATCTTTGTCATGAAGCCCCAAAAGCCAGTTTTTTCCCTCCAAGATGTAAGTGTGGATTCGTATAAGCTCAATGCCTATTCTGGTTCGACCCTGTTTGTTTCATCAGTAATCACATTGACCCTGAATGCTCAAAATCATAACAAAATTGGCATCTGGTATACTCCTTCCCACCTACAAGCTCTTTATGATGGACTGCCTATAGGAACAATTCGGATTCCCGGGTTTCTTCAACCTGCTCATAGTAGTAATGTTACTATGCAGACAAGGCTTTTATTTCCATGTGTGAATGCGAGCCAGATTATAGGAGAGGCTTCAATGCAAGAAGATTCCAGGAAAAATATGTTTCAGATGAAAATAGTAGGTGATGTTGGAGCTCACCTGCTGGTATTTCACATAATCCTTTTAAAGATCAAGGTTAGTAGCATAGTCACGCACAATAAACTCTCACTCCTAACGACCTACGATATATATTGTTATGCAAGGTTTTAAATTCCTGATGATCGAGTCTTATATCATTCTGTTTAGCCGTTTAATCGTAATTCCTATATATTCTTGTAGGTTGGTCTGGAGTGTGACATAAATATTGATTACAAAGAGCTGACCAACAGAAACGAAGTTCACAACACGACTGGATCTTTTCCGGCATCTTTTCCTACCAACACCCAGTCCTTGTTCATGAACTGCACATGGGCTTTGTACATGTAGAGGTGAAAATTAAAATGACTGAATTGACAGCAAAGTTGAACATTAATTTTCCATACATGTTAATTATAATTGAAGTTTTTGAAGTGAACCACAGACTGATCAATCAATCCATAATATCCCCGCATTTTCTAGTGACTGGCTAATTGTGTCGTAGAATAACAGAACAGAGTTGTTCAAATCTAGATAGCACCTAATCAACAACTATGAATTCTTGAGACCAAGCAAGTCCCAGATTCATGTTATTTGATGGGAATTGTTTACCAATTAGGTAAAGACTCGTAGTTTTGTGCTTGGCTTTTCTGGTATGAATTGACAACACTCAATCACATCACATTAAGTGGACACAAAAGTTTCTCTATAGGTAGGACGGTTCAGTTAAGCCTCCATTCTATGAATTGCATTACAGTCATTACTTCACTTTCCTATGCTTCAAGATATCATCAACTTTTTGTTGTTTGGTCGGTGAAAGTAATGTTCAACTAATTAATTTTGCATGTCTCTTATCAGAAGCTTTGCCAACACTTAATTAGACGTTTCTCCATCATACTACCAACAATAACACGAGAGTTTAGATAAAATAAATTATTACTAACTAAGTTTATCATTTACATAATAAATTTATAATCAAAGAAAGTGAAAAAAGTCTTCACCTCATCACAAAAGAAAATCAAACTTTTTCAAAAAAAAAAAAAAAAAAAAAAAAAAAAAATCAAACTAAATTGTAAACTGAATTCACGCTTAAAAAGATATTAGGAAGATTACTCATTAAAATCTCCAACAGATCAAGATAATAGATCTGAAACTGATGAAAGATAAAGTCTTGATTACTCGGAGGAATAAAATTTTTAGTGCAAGCTTACAGAAGTACTCAAGGTTTTAATTTGAGAACTTATGAATGCAATCCGTTTCAATATCTCTAAGATAAGGAACTATAAAGCCTTGAAATAACTCATATAGCTGGTCCGTGGAACCATATTTGTCTTTAAATGTATGAATGATACAGGCATACAGCACATCTTTATGTAAAACGAAATGATAGTTGATAGCTAGCTTAACTAGCTCACTAGTTGTTTAGAAAAGATTGGAAATCTAGATCAAAGCCACGACTCATTGTATATTAAACAGACTTTTTAAGTAAACTAGGCTATTTAAATTAGGATCGTGTAGTAGTATTTAATATATATATTTTCTTTCACTTGTTCTATTCTAGATCTTTTAACACTAAGTCAAATCTCCATGTGTCTCAATTATCAAAATGCAAATCACGATTGCTATTATATTACTCAATTACAAAGTTGTTTATCACAAATGGGGAAATATGTCATCTCATAACTAAACCTTTTAAGTTCTTTTTCCCTATATTCTTTTGGTACGAGTTCTTTCAGCCTTTCACATGATGCAACGAAGAAGATTTTGGGCTGGCCGGTAACTACCCTATGGCCTTCATTTGTGATTTTGTTCAAAGATTAATAATGACATGCAAGACTCCCTTTACACATCTCAAAAAGGTAATAGCTAGGGTCACCTTGAGCACTTCGCCATTAGCTTAAAGCTTAAAAGCTCGATTCGTATACTGCCATGTTTTAGGCAGCGAGTGGAATTGAATGATACATTGATTGCCTTAATCCCTAAAGTCCAGGATCCAAAAAAGGTAACAGAATATAGGCCAATAAGCTTGTGTAATGTGATTTACAAATTGGTTTCAAAAGTGCTTGCTAATCGTCTGAAAAGGGTGTTGACTAAGGTTGTTTCAGAGAATCAAAGTGCTTTTGTGCCGGAGAGATTAATTCATGATAATGTGATTGCTGCATTTGAAACAATTCACTGTCTTAAGCGCAGAGGGAGGAAAAGTAGACAGAAAGCAGCGGTCAAACTTGATATGGCTAAAGCTTATGATAGGGTGGAGTGGGCTTTTCTGCGGAGGATGTTGGAGGTGTTCAATTTTCCTGATCGTTTTATTCATTTGATTATGAATTGTGTGGAGTCTGTTAACTATTCCCTGCTTATCCATGGAGCCCCTTTTGGGAAAATAAAACCCACCAGGGGTTTGAGACAAGGTGATCCTATTTCCCCTTACCTGTTCATTTTGGTGGCTGAAGGCTTTTCTTCCTTAATTCGGGGTGCTGCGAAGAATCAATTGTTACATGGGGTCACCATTGCAAGAGGGGCGCCCTCAATTACTCATCTATTTTTCGCAGATGATAGTCTCCTTTTCTGTGATGCCACTGTATCAGACTGCACAAACTTGAAAAGGGTGTTTAAGCTGTACGAGGAAGCTTCAGGCCAACAAATAAATAAGGATAAGTCTGCTGTTTGTTTCAGTCGTTGTACTCAAAGAAGAATTAAAGAGGAGTGCAGCAATGTTCTGGAGATGGCAATAGTGCCTTGTCATGAAAGATATCTTGGTTTGCCTACGGCGATAGGGCGAGATAAGAGGAATCTCTTTCGGGGTTTGGCTGATAAGGTCTGGAATAAAGTTCAAGGGTGGGAAGGAAAGTTATTATCAAAGGCAGGCAAGGAGATCTTAATAAAAGCAGTTGCACAGTCTCTACCAAATTATACGATGAGTGTTTTTCAATTGCCTGTGGGAACATGTGATGATATTAACAGGCATTTGGCAAGATTTTGGTGGGGAAAGCAAACCGGGAAAGGAATTCACTGGCAGAGGTGGGAGAATCTTTGTGTCCCAAAGAGTGAAGGAGGGCTGGGTTTTAGGGAGTTGGTTAGTTTCAACCAAGCTCTGCTAGCCAAGCAAGGCTGGAGACTGTTAAAGAAGCCTGATTCTTTAGTGGCCCGAATGTTGAAAGCTAAGTATTACACAAAGTCAAATTTCCTGGATGCTACAGTTGGTTCTTCCGCTTCATATTTGTGGCGGTCTATAGTGTGGGGAAGAGAGGCATTACACAAAGGTTTGCGTCGTAGAATTGGGAGTGGCCGTCATACTAAAGTGTACTTGGATGCTTGGGTCCCTGGGGTGGAAGACTTTCGTATTCACCCCACCAGTGATGTGGACTTAACAATGACGGTGGATAATCTGCTTACTATTTCCGGGGAATGGGATGAAGAGAAGTTGAGACAGCTGTTCACTTTAAGAGAGCAAGAGGCTATTTTGGGTATTCCTGTTACCCAAACTTTAGCTACAGATGTTGACATTTGGCATTTCAATAAGCATGGTAAGTACTCTGTTAAAAGCGGGTATTGGGTGCTGTCACAGGATCGTAACCACGATTTTTTTGATGGTGCTGATCATGCTGATCTAATTAAATACTGGAAACATTTGTGGAAGCTCAAAGTACCTCCAAAGATGGTTCATTTCTTATGGCGGTGTTCAAATGGTTTTATGCCTTGTAAGGAGGCGCTGTTCCGGAGGAGAATTACATCGGAAGCTGGATGTTTTAGGTGTTGGCAAGCTACGGAGTCGCCTTTGCACGCATGTTGGGAGTGTGGGTTCGCAACTGCGGTGTTGGAGAAGGCGAATTTCTACTCCAGGTTAGCTTCGGTTCATTTTGTGAATTTCATCCAGTTTCTTCAGGTAGCAATGGAAAGGCTATCGGTGAATGAATTGATGTTCTTAATTGTCATCTTATGGATCAATTGGAAGGAGCGAAATGAGGTTCTTCATGGTGGTGCCATTAGGCAGTCTGAGATCATTTTTAATGAGGCTTTCAATTTTTGGTCTGACCTCATTGCTTCCCAATCAAGGGCTGACTGCAGAAGGGAAGGCAGTGTTCTTCTGAATCAAAGGATAGAAAGACATATTGGGTGGCAGGCTCCACATGATCACATTTTGAAATTGAACTGTGATGCTTCTGTGATTCAAAATGGGAAGGGTGTGGGGGTTGGCGCTGTGCTACGTGATGGTGATGGGAAGATGATTTGGGCTCTGGGTCTCAGGGTGCAAGACCATCTTTCTCCGCTGGCTGCTGAATTGATAGCTCTTAAAGTTGGTCTACAAGAAGCCATGCTTCGTAGGCCTTGTTCTTTGATGGTGGAGACCGACTACTTGGAGGCTGTGAGACTTGTGGTTGAGCCTGGAGAGTGTTTGGCTGAGGTCGGTGTTTTGGTGGAAGAAGTTAGGAGTCTTTTGCTCATGATTCCTGCTCCTAGGATAGAGTTTGTTCCTAGAGAAGCAAATCAAGTTGCTCATTCCATTGCTCATTTTGTAGCCCGCGAGGTTGGGCGTTTTCAATGGTTCGAAGTTGGGCCTCCTTGGCTCATGAAGGTTATTTCAAATGACCTACTTGTAACCTATGATGTTTCTGGGGTTGTGCGCGACTCATCGATCATTCGACCTGTGAATGAGGGTGGAGTTGCAGCTTGTCACACCCGTGCTTTGTAGTCTGTTTGTTTGGTGTTGAATAAAGGACTATGTTTTCTTCTCAAAAAAAAAAAAAAAAAAAAAAGGCAGCGAGTGGAATGAACACATAAAATATATAAAACGAGTATAATGTGAAAAATATAAAAGAAATAAAACAAGATCTTAGATTTGATCATTTGAAGATTTTAATCTCTAATGTCTGCAGGGGCGGATTCACATAGAGCCCAGATTAGGCACTTGCCTAGACTGAGTTTTTGAGTTTACACTGATTTGGTGTAGGCAGGGTATGTGAAAATGGCAGAAATTGGGCAAAAACATGGCAAAACCAGGGCAAAATCTTCATAATTGCCTCCAGAATCTATAGCTTCCCTCTAATTTTCCTCTCTTCCCCTCCTGCCATTGTCTTGCCTTATCTGAAAAAAATTTCTGGCTCCGCCCCTGAATGTCTGTATTCGTGCATATTAGAGTTCTCATTTTTGAAAATGGATTCAAACTTACTAACTATGTCACCACCTTAACTTCACTTTTACTGGCACACATACAATCATTGTATTTGGAGAAAAATTTAGTCACCGTCCCCACACTATGCTGCCAAGACCAATTTGATACCCGAACTCTCAAAAGTATTAATGTGATACCCAAAGACCTAAATTGGCATCAACGTGATACTTCCGTAAAAAATTTCTAACGGCTCCGTCTGTTTGCTGACGTGGCAAGCACGTGGGCCCCAATTTTTTTTTTATATCAAGGGCAGAATAGTCTTTCAATACTAACTAATTAAAAAAAAAAAACATGAACAAAACTCTCTCTCCCAACTCCGATTCATCTTCTTCTTCCCAACACTACCTCCTCCCACTCTAACTCACTAGGCCTCATCAACGGGCCGGGCCGAGCCTTTTTTAAATAGTAGCGGGCCGGGCCGGGCTTTATTGTAAATTGAAGGATCCAAGCCCATCCATTTAATGCGGGCCTCGCGGGCTTTTTCGGGCAGGGCCGGGCTAAGCCTTGCGGGCTTTTTTGGGGCGGGCCTTGCAGACTTTATTTACAAATAAATCTTTAAAGATAATATTTTTTATAAACTTATATTTATATATCATACACTCCAAAGAGCAACCTCTATCAACTTAAATAAAATGGGAAAACCGACCGTTGGATGAGATTATTATAATAAATTATGAGCGTGGTAAAAAATTTAGCCAATTTCACCATATTTTAGAATCCGATCGAATTAGTCAACCGTCGTCATTTGTACGTTTTCTTGGTTGACCGATGGCATGACGACTGCGAAACGTGCTTATTTTTTCACATCACGTCTGTAAATATTTCATCGATGGATGTGCGTAGACATAAGATAAAAATTTCAATTTTAATTACAAAGAAGTTTGCCTATATCAATTTGCCTCCAAAAGTTGTATGACTTGTATATTGCATTTAAATTGTTGAGGTTCATTCTAAAGCAACCATGAAGTGGAAAATGAATTTAGAGAAATCAACTGCTCGATTGAGAGATTGTAATGTTTTATGGTGATTGTAAAAAATTCAGCTAATTTGATTCTCGTTTCGAATTCGATCAATTAGATCAAATTTAGTTACTCTTATAAACTTTATATTTATATATCATACGCTCCAAAGAGCAACCTCTATAAATTCAAATAAAATAAAAAAAACAACCGGTGGATGTGATTATTACAATAAATTATGAGTGTGGTAAAAAATTTAGCCAATTTCACCATATTTTCGAATCTGATCGAATTGGTCAACCGTTGTCACTTGTATGTCTTCTTGGTTAACCGATGACATGACGACCGCGAAACGTGCTTATTTTTTCACATCACGTATATAAATATTCAGTCAATGGATGTGCATGGACATAAGATAAAAATTTCAATTTTAATTACAAATACGTTGGCCTATACCAATTTGCCTCCTAAAGTTGTATGACTCATACATTGCATTTAAATTGTTGAGGTCCATTCTAAAGCAACCATGAAGTGGAAGATGAATTTGGAGAAACCAACCGCTTGATGGAGATATTGTAATGTTTTATGGTGGTTGTAAAAAATCTAGCCAATTTAGTTCTCGTTTCGAATTCGATCAACTAGGACAAACTTAGTTACTCTTATAAACCTATATTTATATATCATACACTCCAAAGAGCAACCTCTATAAATTCAAATAAAATGAAAAAACCGACTGGTGGATGTGATTATTACAATAAATTATGAGTGTGGTAAAAAATTTATCCAATTTCACCATATTTTCGAATCCGATCGAATTGGTCAACCGTTGTCACTTGTATGTCTTCTTGGTTGACCGATGACATGACGACCACGAAACGTGTTTAATTTTTCACATAACGTATATAAATATTCAATCAATGGATGTGCATGGACATAAGATAAAAATTTCAATTTTAATTACAAATACGTTGGCCTATACCAATTTGCCTCCTAAAGTTGTATGACTTATACATTGCATTTAAATTGTTGATGTCCATTCTAAAGCAACCATAACGTGGAAGATAAATTTGGAGAAACCAACCGCTCGATGGAGAGATTGTAATGTTTTATGGTGGTTGTAAAAAAGCCAGTCAATTTAGTTCTCGTTTCAAATTCGATCAACTAGGTCAAACTTAGTTATTCTTATAAATCTATATTTATATATCATACACTCCAAAGAGCAACCTCTATAAATTCAAATAAAATGAAAAAACCGACCGTTGGATGTGATTATTACAATAAATTACGAGTATGGTAAAAAAATTAGCCAATTGCACCATATTTTCGAATCCGATCGAATTGGTCAACCGTTGTCACTTGTTTTTTAGAATATATGCACATATTCTATATAGAAGTATGAAAACTTCCACACACACACACACACACACACACACACACATATATATATATAAACACACACACACACACACACACACACATATATATAAACATACACATACACGTATGCATGCATGTATGTATGTATGTATATATATATATAGTTTACGGGCTTTTACGGGCCGGGCCTAGCGGGCTTTTGGCGGGCCGGGCCGGGTTTTTGCGGGCTTTTTGAAGGGCCTTCATCGGCCCACTTGATCCGCGGGCTTTTTGATGAGGCCTACAACTCACAATAGATCTTGCCAGATGCATCATTTTGCTGCTAAAGATCAGTTTTTTATTGTGGTAAATTCTGGGTGTGTGATATTGAGGATGGTTGATGTTCTGGTTATTGGGTTTGTGATTGTGATTTGGTGTGTTCACATTGAAGAGAAGCAGAACATCAAATGTCATCGGGCTGATTGGGATTGGGGCCGAAATCAGAATTCTCGAAGAGGACGCCGGAGTGGAGGAGGCCAGGGCAGAAGATGGCGAGCTTGTGGAGGGAGGACCAGCCGCCGGGAGGCTCGGAGGAGGCGGCGGAGACAAGATCGAAGACAACGGAGCAAGGTTCTAATTGATCTGTTTGGGCTTTTACTTTCTGGGTTTTCAATTGAAGAGCCTCAAACTCTTGGTTGCTCTCTTCCTCAAGCAGCAAAGTAGAAACTCTTGGTTAATATTCTGGTTCGTTGCCGTCATCCATGTGGCTTTGGTTTTCACAGACGAGCTCCGGTGACAGAGAATAGAAGCCCGAAAGCTTCTCGGGTTCTTCGACCTATTTTCCGACTCCAGCCACGGCTGCAAGCGAGACCGGTGGCAGTAGCTTAGTCTTGGCGAGGTGAAGAAGCCTGTGGTATCTTTGTGTCCATCCATCAACTTGAAAGAGAGAATCAAATGGGAGAAGTTTCTGAGTTTTCCGGTCATGTTATGTGTTTTTCGGCAACTGTTGACGATAAATAAGGTATTGGTGTTCCTCTATTTGTCGAGCTCTACATGATTGTGCCATCAATTTTCAGTTTTGATTATGATTGGACGAATTGTAATTTTGGGGATTTTGAGGCTACTGTGTGTGTTCAAAGTTTGATGTGGTGTATTGATCAATTGATGTTCTTCAGTTAATTTCTGATCATAAAGAAACCTCTTAGTACGATTTTGGTTGTTGGTTAAACCTGAATTCAAGAATGATAAGAATTGGATGATCGGAAGGATAAACTGTGTTACTCAGGGGTCTAAGAACTATAGCTGCTTTGGATTGTTTTTTGTATTCATACTTGTTTGTTGGATTGAGAATTGGAACTATGGAGCTTTGATTTGAGAACTGTAGAAGTGGGATGATTCCTCCAGATTTGGGTCATCTTTGTTTCAGCATAGAAGATCAGCTTTGCTCTTGCATGTTGATATGAAGGACGAGGATAAGATGTTTGGTTTAATTGTTTATAACACGACGTCTTAGGAACCAGAATGATGAGAATTTGCAGAGTTGGATTCTGAGAGATTACTCTGTATGGATTGTTAAATTAGTGGAATGAAATTGATACTGTATGTTGTAAAAAAAAAAAAAAAAAGAAGAAGAAGAAGAAGAAAAAGAAATGAAAAGAAAAAAAAAAAAATTAAAACAGGGGTAAATTGGCCATTTCACATTTTTTTGGGACCCGCGTGCTTGCCACGTCAGCAAACAGACGGAGCTGTTAGAAATTTTTGACGGAAGTATCACGTTGATGCCAATTTAGGTATTTGGGTATCACATTGATACTTTTGAAAGTTCAGGTATCAAATTTGCATTGGCAGCATAGTCTGGGAACGATGACTGAATTTTTCTCTTGTATTTGTGTCTCAACCTATTGCATATTTGAGATGCCATCCCAGATGGGGGTTAAATTTTTTTTACCTAGTGGACCAGACCCATAGGTTGAGTGTATCAACCTTGGTTAGAGGAGATTCTGAGTTCAAAATTTACCCAAGTTTAACCACCTATTGCATCTTTGAGTTGTAATTTCTCAAGAATCGTGACTCCACCTTGGACGCGTGTCTCAATTGGACATGGTCTCATATCCACTGCTATGCAACAAAAAGACTCTTCTTGTGATATCACACAACACTAATATTCACTCTCTACTTACCATCTTAGATGAAGATAGGTATAGTATCACCTAAATGATTTTCCATACCAAATAATCAAAAAAAAAAAAAAAAAACCAAATAATCTAATGTATAAAACATTAAAACCAGAGAGTAATGTCTAGCTAACATCTATCTAACGTGTGAAGTAGCCAAATTCTCGTGCACCATGAAAACCATATGAGATGGGAGCTAATAGGGTCAACTCTAGCTATTGCTTAGGATCAAAGTTTGATTTTTTTTGTTTTTTGTTTTTTGTTTTTGTTTTTGTTTCTTTTTTTATTGTTTTTTATTTTTTTATTTTATTGTTATAGAGAAACTGACTACTCTTAATCTCTAGGGGACAGCAGTACAACTCAACACGTTCACACCCCCAGCAACCCGCCAATATTGCATGTATTTTCTTCTGGCATTTGCTTGTCAAAATTTTGTAGTCATTCCATAAAACCCAAAAAAATGTTGAATTCGGGAAAAATACATATACAAAAGTTTCTTTTGGCATTAGAAAAAACAATTTTTGGTTCAAAGTTCAACACCAAATATTAGTTTCAGCCAAATTTTTTTGACAAATGGGGATTTTTCTAATTCTCAAATTATTTTGACTTTTTGCAACTCATGTGGTTGGCAAAGTCTTTCTTATTCGTATAATTGATAGGATCAGATTGGTTTCATATTACTTGAGAATTCGATTGAGAATAAATAAACCCTTTAGAATTCATTTAGAGCAGACTAATTAACTTGTCCAACACTTTGCATTTCATTTCCAAAAACACATGATGTTTATACTCGGCTATTGTTTTGTTCATTCCATTCCAAGTAAATAGAAACAAAGTTTCTGTGTCTCTGTGGGTCAGATATAAATTTGACAATACATATGGCAAGGCAAAGCTTTGTCTACCTCCTTTTCTTTCTTCATGTACTACTAATATTTTCAAGTAGTTGCTTTGGATTAAGCAAATCCCAGCATTCAGAGAAGCCTCATCATCATCATGAAGTTGCTTTCTTCATCTTCGGAGACTCTTACTTGGATGCAGGCAACAACAACTACATCAACACTTCAACTCTTGACCAGGCCAATTTCAGGCCTTATGGAGAGACCTACTTCAAGTTCCCAACTGGAAGATTCTCCGACGGGCGGTTGATGTCGGACTTTATTGGTGAGATTTGCAAATCTTTCTTAATGTTGTCCTTGGTTGTACAAATCCACTTTTGGTTAGCTAACTTATATCTTGTCTGCTTGATTGTAACTAATCATGATATCTGATTCTGCATTTTATAATCATATATACAACATTATCACTACGTACTACAGCCGAGTATGCTCACCTGCCATTGATTCCGCCGTTTCTGCAACCGGGGTTTCGCCAGTATTCGGGCGGAGCGAATTTTGCATCTTCTGGAGCTGGTGCTCTGGTTGAGACGTTTCAAGGCTCGGTACGCATATGTTTTCACATTCGGGAATATGAAATTACAATGATTGTGTACTATTATTGGTATATGATCGGCTATAAATATAGTTATTGTAGCTAGCTATTGATCGTAGAGAAAATCACGAATAGAGTGGGGTGACATTTCAAGATGTTTACCTTTCTTTTATAGGGTGAATGGGTGATCGAATGCACCTAAGTTTGTATTAAAAAACATGAATCAAGTATACGTCTTAGATATAACTATTGTAGCACAGCTCCATCATGCAGCATGGTATAATAGACCACTGATGAAATGACACACAGCTGCTTAAGATATATATAATTTATAGGTCTCAATATAATAATTAGCAGTCATGTTCACATGCTCAATGATTTCTCAGGTACAGTTAAGAAATCTAGTTGTGTGTTTAGGTAAATTCTTCAGTTAAAATTTGTTTATTGTTAGAATTTAACAATAAGTGTATTCATAAATCTATTAATTCATGTTAAATGTTTACATATAGAGGATTTCATTATCAATTAGTTATATTGTGTTAACATAATAATTTTTTTTACCTAACTTTATCTAAATTAGTACTAGGTGTACCAATTTGTTTACTAATTTAGTAAAACTAATTTGCATGAAAATGACACAATTTGATATATCAGCCGTTAATCACTTAAACTTTTAGGTCTAGCTCACAGTTTTTTTGTTTCCAAAGAATATGTATAAAGCGAAAGTGTATATATAGAGCCAAAATATTTGGTAAGTTCTTGGTGTCCAGAGAATATCATATCTATTTTAATTAACTTGAAAAGTGCAAAAGACTAGCTTGCATGTACATGGACCACTTCATATTCTCCTTTGGCAGGTGATTGATCTGAAAACACAACTAAGAAATTACAAGAAGGTAGAGACCTGGTTCAGACACAAGTTGGGCGATGCTGAAGCCAAAATGACACTGTCAAGAGCCGTCTACTTGTTTAACATCGGAACCAACGATTACATGAGCCCTTTCTTGATCGACTCCCCCATTTTCAAGTCCCACTCTCACTCAGAATACGTTGGAATGGTCATTGGCAATTTGACAACTATCATCCAAGTATGAATCACTATTTTACTATATTTTATAGAGTAATCTGTTCTTGTCAAATAACATGATATGTTGTTAAGTTGTTATTCTGACTCTTTGTTTATAGTTACTTATGATTCTAATGTGATCGGAGACTAAAAACTAGTATGACAATAATAAAACATTTCAAATTGTTGATAAGAGAATATTTCTAAAATTTTTATGTTATTTCAACTGACTGGTAAAGCTAATTTGGCAGGAGATTTATGAAGGAGGGGGTCGAAAATTTGGGTTCATCAACTTGTTGAGATTAGGTTGTCTTCCGGGCTTGAGAATAATCAAACAAGAAAACAATGGAAGCTGCTTAGAAGAAGTTTCATCACTTGCCAGATTACATAACCAAGCTCTCTCCAAAGTTCTCAGGAAACTAGGAAGTCAGTTGAAGGGTTTTAAATATTCACTCTACGACTTGAACCACAACTTTAGACAGAGAACCAGACATCCTTCTAAATATGGTACGTACCCGAAGTACAATAATCACGTACCAATTAATTATCAAATAATTAATAACTGTCAATTCTATCTTGTTCCATGGAGACTTTCGTGTGGCATGGGATAATTATATGTTTCATGTTTCTCAAATGCAATTCCGTTGTTCTCATATATTCCGAGAAAAAAAATCATGTTGCAGATGCTTTAGCAAACGTTGGTTTAACTTTTTCAGGTTTGGTTTATTGGGACTCAATTCCCCAATCCTTATAGACCTTTGTCATTGGGATAAACTTGGCTTACCTCATTTTTGTTTTCTTCATTGATCTTCTTTCAGTGCTGCAAAAAAAAAAGAAAAAGAAGTCCTGGCATGCATGGCTTTACGCAAATTTAGCATTAGGGATAGTCACTTTCTATAGAATGCACACATGTTAATGCACTTTTTTATTTATTTTATGAGGTGCAAATCTATTTTCTCCATAGTGTATGCATAGAGGAATACTATCTACATTTTTCTTCTACATCTCTCATGTTACATTGTATTTTCATGATCGGAATACTTTTGAACATTATCTTCACAAAAAATCAAATCAAAAATTGCTTTACCATCTTAACTTTTTATTATGATTTTAAATTTGGTGGTTAATTAAGATGATTAATCGTGAATTGGTGATCTGGATAATTTTAATTAATGGATATATTGTGTGTACATATGATGAAGGTTTTAAAGAAGGAAACTCAGCATGCTGCGGAACAGGTCAGTTTCGAGGGGTGTTCAGCTGTGGAGGGAAGAGAATCGTGAAGGAGTTTGAGTTGTGCGAAAACCCTAATGAATATCTGTTTTGGGACTCTTTCCATCTGACTGAAAAAGTTTATAGCCAATTGGCTTATCAAATGTGGAGTGGGGAAGATGACTCTAAGCCCTTGGGTCTATACAATCTGAAGGATCTCTTCAGAGATTTATAGATATAAATAGTATTTGATATACTTTTATCTGGTGACTTGTAAACGATTAAAGAGCTTAAAATTGAAGAATTGATGTTATCTTACATCTGATCCCCAGTTGTGAGATATGTCTTGCAGATATTAAATAATTTAGTCCAGCTCCCAAACTTTGAAGTTCAAGGTACAAATTAATATGCTTATAGAAATAGGAATATAGTAGCAGAGCGATCAGTTCTTGCTTTCAACTGGAAGAATTGTAATCATGATTAAGACTGAATGTAGTGGAAAAATTAATTAAGCTCACCAGATTAATTTTACTATTCTATTGTCTTCATATGCACCCGTTTAATTTTTATGTAGATTTCCCTCCGGCTTTTCCTATAAATAGCAATGAAACTACTAGATAAGGTACGCACTAAGCTAGATAAGGTGAAGAAATTACATATCTAGCTAGTAGTAGACCGATCGATTAATATGGTGAAGTTACGCTTTCAAATACTTGTTTTTCCTCTCTGCACAAATCTTCTCATCATCACAACCCAAAGCCATGGCCATATCGGGTTCTCCAAAAAACATGTACCCCTTTTCATATTCGGGGATTCAATATATGATGCTGGAAATAATAACTACATCAACACAACAGCGAAGGTAAATTATTGGCCATATGGTGAAACCTTCTTTAAGTACCCGACTGGTAGATTTTCAGATGGTCGCATAATCCCAGATTTCATTGGTATGATGTAATATACTTTTCTACAGTTGAAATATTAGTTATTAGGGATGGCAAAAATCCCCATCGGGTAGGGTACCCATTGGGTATTCGACCCTAACGGGGAGAAATTCAGGGGAAATCGGGTAACGGGGATGGGGATCCTCACTACTCAAATTCCGAAATCGGGTACGGGGTGGAGATGATATTTTGATCCCCATCCCCATACCCACCCAATAAGAATTAACTGATATTTTTATATATATATATATATATATATATATATATATATATATATATTTATATATATTTGATATTATTTATAAATAAATATTTGTGTAAACTTCATCTTTTGTCAATATTTAAATTCTGTTAATAAATATGTTCAAGAGCTGATACTTATTTAGTGTTGGGAGCAACGATTACGTTTTTCCCTTCGAGACAAACACCAGCACGCTTCGATATATCCTACTCTCCTGAAGAATTTGTAGGGGTGGTCATACGCAACATAACTGGAGTAATAAGAGTAAGTTTTTAGTACTTAATTATAATAATTTATTGTTAGATATTGAGCATGTACGTTATGTTAATCAGTCTAGCTAGCCAAAATTAAAACGATGTTGTAAATGATAATGGCTATTCATGCAATAGGTATTGCTTGATGTGTGCGATCACTATTGATTGGCGATTGACATACTTCTAATTGGCGATTGACAGGCTCGTAATCGTATGAGTGATTAGTGTAACTATTAAGTTTTACCTTTTGTACACAAGATGTACTCCTAAATAAACCTCATAGTGAGATGAATAGAGACACACTCCATTCTCTACGTCTAAACTCTCTCTCTCTCTCTCAAATTCTTTTATCTTCTGTTTTACAACACATTATCGATCAGCACACTATGTCAATAAACCCATCAGACGACAGAGCTCAGATGACAGAATGATGGTTTTCTGTTGTCTGAATAATTTTAACGACAGAATGAAAAAATTCTGTTGTCTGAATATAGTGTATATCATGGTAAATGAGGTTTCTGAAAAAGGTTTTGTTTCAGACAACAGATTTCTGTTGTTCATTAAACTGAGATTGATTTAGTTTTGGTTGTTTGAGATTTTATTTTGTGTGAAAGGAACTGTTTCTAAAAGTTGTGTTTCAGACAACAGATTTCTGTTGTGCAAGAAACTGAGATTGATTCTCACTTGTTTGGTTTTTTTTTTTTTTTTTCCCTTCCTTTCTGTTTTTTTTTTTGGCACAACGTGAAGACATATTCGTCTAACACTTAATCATATTTTGGCCCGACAAATTCGTCAAACTGATAGAAACCTAGAAACAGTCTCTCAGCTCGCTTTAGCTCTCAAACCAATCTTCTCCCTCGCTCTGGTACACAACAGAAATCTTTGAAAGGAAAACCCAATCCAACATCAATCTCGATCGATTCATGGTAGCTTAAATCTTAGCCATCTTCTTCTTTCCCTTATTTGCAGACTCCTCTTCGATAAGCTCGACGAGCTTCTAACTGTTCTGTTCAATGAATCAACCCTAAGTATTCATCTCACTTTGCCTAGGCAGCAACACAGGCGGTTTAAGCGGAGCCTGTTATCTCTTTAACCCAAAAGCTGAAGAGAAAAGTTCAAGGCCAAGCCCACTGATTACTACCACTTCTCCACTCACGAAGAGATGGGTATTCAATCTCTCTCTCATTCTTTCACTTTTTCCTCTATTTCTATATATTTGCAAGGTCTCAGCTTCTTGGTGTTTTCCAGATCTAGATGAATTTGTACATGAAGAGATGGGTTGAATCCAAAAGCTAAAGAGAAAAGTTCAAGGGCAAGCCCACTGATTACTACCACTTCTCCACTAACGAAGAGATGGGTATTCAATCTCTCTCTCATTCTTTCACTTTTTCCTCTATTTTTATATATTTCCAAGGTCTCAGCTTCTTGGTGTTTTCCAGATCTAGATGAATTTGTACATGTTTTGCACATTCCGATTTTGAATTTGTAGTTCAATTGAAGATTCAAAGCTAGTTGGTTCAAAAAAGAGGTAATTTTACTCCTTCATTTTTTCTCTTGCTTTACTGGTAGTGGCAGTATGGCCTTCCCTCTTCGGTCCTCGCTCTTTCCTCATCTATGTGATGAAATTGTTTAACTTAAATTATCAGTGATATAGTTTTATCCATGTCTTTGCTTTGCTTTTTAATTTATTTGTTTTGTTTTTATATCAATTTTTTTGCAGGTTAGAGATTTGGGGAACCTAATTGGGTTGTACACAGAGTGGCACTCTCATTTGCTGCTCAATTACTCATTCGATCAGTTTGTGCATGAAGTGCAACAAGTGGTGGCCACAAAAAGAGTCAAGGTATCTGATATCCTCCTTCTCGCTCTTGATTTTAGATCCTTTTAAAAATTTGCTTCAGATTTTGATTAATTTTCAGTCTTTTTGAGTAGATGTCTCTCAAAGAATTGAGAGAGAGATTTTGATTACTTGTTTTGACAATTTCTTTGATCACTAAGTCATGTGTTTGTTCAATAACTGGGATTGTTTGCAAATGTTTCATGCACTAGCTGCAATTTGAGGGCATTTCTACTTGTAGTTATAGAACAGTAATCTGAGATAGAAAATTGAAATACAAATTACTTCTTTAGTGATGAAGTTAACATTGATTTGTGGAGGTCGTATTTACGTTTATATGTAGTGTAGCTTTGATATTCAATAGATTCTTCAAAGTAGTGGGTTAAGCTGTTTGGGTAGTTCTATGCGTGATAAAAGAAGGAACTAAACATATTTCATATAATTGGCTCTATGGAGTGTGTTTGTGGGGGGGGGGGGGGGGGGGGGGTGTCTGAGTGTTACTTTTTGTAATATAACCTTATTATATATGACATCCAAATGCATCAGAATAAAAAGTAGCATGTAAAGGGAAGTGGGCTCAGGGTTTCAAAAAGAAGATGGTGGAACTAAGAAAGGTGGAAATCTTATATGAGTTGTAAAGGTCGTACCATTTATGTGCCATAACAGTCCTACTAAAAACAGCTGATATTGGGTAAAATATTTGTGTTCGATCCCTCTTTCTTTGCATATAGTGGGTGCTTTGTCAAAAGTGAGCATGTAATTCCTTGTTGTCTACATTAGGCACCACTGCAAAAGCAGAACCAATAAAATCATTCATGCTCGGTTTATATGAACCGGTAATATTTGTGCACATTAACAGAACCATATAACTTATGATTTATATGGTACATGTTTTCCTTGCTTGATCTGTGTGATGCATTTTAAAACTGGTTTCTTCTCAAAATATTTGGGGCTTGTATTTTATTATTGCATGTTAATTAATTATATATTGTGGTGGGATTTGGTATTATAAATTTCATATATTGATCTAATTGGCTAATTTTAGATTGATAAATGGTTAATTTAATAATAAGCAGAATAAACAAAACAATTCTGGCGAAGAAGGCAAGAAGTATAAGTGAAACAATTCATACAAAATGGGTTTGGAAGTTATTAATAGCCTTTCTTTTGTTATTCGATCACCTTATGGATTGGTCTTTGATCATCCCCTTTGTTTGTCTAGTTATTTATTAAGTAAGAAGCTATTTTTCTATATTCTAATAGCTATGCATATTGTTTGATCTCTCTGACTTGAATTAAAGACCCAGTACAATATTGCTATCCAACTTTTGCTAAACAACATATATATATATATATATATATATATATATATATATATATATATATATATATTTAATTACACACACACCATATTATATATGCGATACCTGAATCGAAAAACTTTGCTACATGTCTAATAAAAGAGCCACAGAGAATGTGCTAGCTTGCATATTATAGTAATTAAGTAACTACATTTTTTGGTTCCATGAATGTGCGTAATGTGCAATGATGATCCAATGAGATTATTGGCATATTACCAATTTATCATGCAAATATTTAAACCTTTCAGCCCAAATTATTGGTCATCCAATATATCTTAACATGTTCTTGTATGCAGGTCTATTTGATACTTGACTAATTTAGCCTTGCTGGAGAGCTCCAAGAAACAAACAAGAAGGTGAGATTATTTGATCTATCCTGCAATCTTTCCACAATCTTTCCACATTTATCTTTTTCTGAAGTTAAAGATATAAGTGACTTAAATCATAATCTTGATAACAAAGTTTTTAATTTGCTTTGTCTAAAATGGTCTTCTTTGGTAACAAAGAATATTAATAATCTTGATAGATCTGGAAATGAGTATAATTCAAGGAAAGTATGCAACTGAAAAATATATGGTATGCAAAATGGTTTAAAGTTCCTAACAAATATGTATTTTCCTCTTAGTTTAAGTATATATCATGATCTTAGCTAGATAAAATGTTAGAATTCTAATTGTTTTATATGTTTGTATATATAAGATGGATAAATCATGGATGAAAGAAGATAGAAGATCACTAAAGTTTCAGATAGGACTTGAAGAATTTTTTAAGTTTGCGTCGGCTAATGCAAGGGACACAAATAGCATATGTTGCCCTTGCTTGAAGTGTTGTAACAATGATTTTTGGTCCATAGGGGTGATTAAGGACCATATATTTTTTAATGGTATAGATGTCAACTATAGGCATTGGAAGTGGCATGGAGAACCATCAACTTCTGCCTTGAATGTTGCTAGAGGGGATTCTGAAACAGTTGAGATGAATCCTGATTTTGGGATAGAAGAGGATGAAGAAGGTATGAAGGGTAGTGAGGATGAGGGGATTTCGGAAGACTCGAATGAGTTTAGGAAGTTTGTAGAGGATGGAGATAAGCCCCTATATCCTGGTTGTACTAAGACAACCAAGTTGAATGGCTTGATACAAACATTCAATCTAAAAGCTAAACACGGCATGACTGATGCTTGCTATTCAGACATGTTAATTATGATTGGCCTATTGCTTCCTGAAGGGAATGAGTTACCAGGGTCAGTTTATGAGGCCAAAAGAACACTGCGCTCATTGGGGATGGAGTATGAAAAGATTCATGCTTGTCCAAATGACTGCATCTTATATAGGTTGCAGCATGCTGATGCAACAAGCTGCCCCACTTGTGGTGAATCAAGGTGGAAACTAGGCAGGGACAAATCCGAGAAAGAAGGGGTACCCGGGAAGGTATTGTGGTACTTCCCACCGATCCCAAGGTTCAAAAGGATGTTCCAATCAACTGTTTCAGCAAAGGAACTGACTTGGCATGTCAAGGATAGAAAGAATGATGGAATGATGAGGCATCCAGCGGATTCCCCAACTTGGAAAATGATTGACACAAAATGGCTAGATTTTGGTGTAGAGCCTAGGAACCTTAGACTAGCTCTTTCATCAGACGGGTTTAACCCACATAGTTCTCTAAGTAGCAAATACTCATGCTGGCCTGTTATACTTATCACGTATAACCTTCCTCCATGGTTGTGCATGAAAAGGAAGTACATGATGTTGACATTGTTAATTTTTGGACCTAAACAGCCCGGAAATGATATCGATGTCTATCTGCAGCCGTTGATTGATGATCTGAAAGTGTTGTGGGATGGGGTTGAGAGAGTATATGATGCTGTAAGAGGAGAGTATTTTACATTGAGGGCAGCACTGTTGTGGACAATTAACGATTTTCCCGCATATGGGAACTTATCGGGAAGCATTGTCAAAGGATACAATGCTTGTCCAGTATGTGTTGAAGAGACCAAACCGTATAGGTTGAAGAAGTCTAAAAAAATGGCATTCATGAGGCATCGAAGATTCCTGCCACGACATCATCCATATCGAAAGCAAGCTGCTGCTTTCGACAACACTGTAGAGGAGGGTGAAGCTCCTAAACCATTAAGTGGAGAGGAGGTTTTGTCAAGAGTTCAAGGTCTTGATTGGCCATTTGGCAAAAAAAATCCTCATCCCCCTTATAAGGGTCTTGAAGATCAAAATAGACCTTGTTGGAAGAAAAAGTCTGTTTTCTTTGAACTTGCATACTGGAAACATCTTCCGGTAAGACATAATCTTGATGTGATGCATATTGAGAAGAATTGTTGCGATGCTATCCTTGGTACGTTGTTGAATATTCCGGGGAAGACTAAGGATGGGGCTGCTGCTCGTTTAGACATGGTTGATATGGGTATACGCACTGATTTGAAGGCTACAAGCACTGGAAAAAGGGAGAAGTTGCCTTTGGCTAGTTGGAACTTGTTCCTTGATGAGAGAAAGATCGTTTGTAGTTCATTTTTCAATATGACTGTTCCGGTTAGGTTTTCATCCAATGTACGAAATCTGGTGTCAATGGAGGATTTAAGACTCGCCGGTCTTAAATCACATGATTGCCACACTATAATGCAACTTCTTCTCCCAATCGCACTACGTTCAGTTTTAGAGAAACCGGTTCGGTATGCAATTATCCGGTTCTGCCTATTTTTCAAAGCAATATGTAGCAAGGTGATCGATGTTTCAAAGCTGGAACAAATGCAAGCAGACCTGGTTGATACAGTTTGCCTGCTTGAGAAGTTCTTTCCACCCTCATTTTTTGACATAATGATTCACCTAACTGTTCATCTCGTTAGGGAAGTCGAGTTATGCGGTCCGGTCTTTTTTAGATGGATGTACCCTTTCGAGAGGTACATGAAGGTGTTCAAAGGATGGGTGAGAAATCGACAATTTCCTGAGGGCTGCATTGCAGAGAATTATATTGTTGAAGAGGCAATTGAGTTTTGCTCAGAACGTATACTTCCTGAAGATGCTACCACTGTTGGGATCCCTTTGAGAACCAAATCTGGGTTTTTAATGGCTGCAAGCCGTTGTCAGGTGCCACCATGATTAGTGTGAATCAGAAGCAGCTAGACCTAGCTCACCTTTGTGTATTATAGAACACGGAAGATGCAATCCCATATTTCACGTAAGTGATATTAATTCTTCTGTTACAATTTTAATGTTGTACTATATTAACGTACACATTCATTTAGGTTTTTCTGCTCATTTCATGCATTTCCCCCTTTGCAGTGAGCATATGGAATTATTGAAGTTAAGTTTCCCAAGGTTCATCAAAAATGAAAAGTGGTTGAAGCAAAAACAGAATCTTACCTTTGCTGGTTGGTTAAAGGAGAGGGTACATAGCTTATTCTCTACTCTATTTTATTTAGGGTTTAGGAAGTAAATTATAAGTTTTGAGTCAAACAAAACTTGTGTTGTATGCTCTTTGACATATGATGTAATTTGCAGGTTGCAAACGAAATGAGATTTGCCGATAATTCTATTTCAGAAAGTATCAGGTGGCTCGCAGGTGGACCGAAAAAGGAGGTCCCTACTTTTAGTGGATATCATGTTAATGGGGTTGATTTCAACACTATTGCGCGTGACAAAGTCAGATCAGTTCAAAACAGTGGCGTTTTTTTAGTTGCGGATGCAATGCAAGTTGCTAGTGCAAAGGATAATAACCCCAAAACCGATGATATGGACTTCTACGGTAGGATACAGCAAATCTGGGAGGTGGACTACTACAAGTTTAGGGTACCGGTCTTTATGTGCGATTGGGTTGAGTCAGCCAGGGGGATTAAAGTAGATGAACTTGGCTTTACTTTGGTTAAACTGAATAGAATAGGGCATTTAAATGATCCATTTGTCTTAGCCACGCATGTCAAACAAATTTTCTACATAGATGACCCCCTTGATGATCAATGGTCAGTGGTAATACGATGCCCGGATAGTGACTACCAAGGGGCTGGTAATGATGAAGAGCTAGAAGATATTGAAGTGGCGCAGCACCCATTTATTCCTATAATGCCATCAATCGAGACATTTGATGATGTACTTGGTGAAGAGCCAAGCTCCTACATTCGAGATGGCAATGAAGGAATATGGGTGGATTAGTGATTAGGAAAAGATAAGTGATTTGAATGTATGCATTTTACTATAGGTTGGGTTTCGTTGTTTAGTTTTATATCTACGTACTTTGTTAAGTTGCAATAAAGTTTTTGTTATATAAAGACTACTTTGATTCTTGCATTTCCTGCTTCACTATTGCTTTTGTTGATTTTTGCCTAAGTATTTGTTTCTTGTTTAATAATTAATTTCTGTTTATCTCAATAATTGTCATGTTATTTAACATGTAGCTAACTACATTTGCTCTTTGTTTCAGATAATGTCGCCGTCCACACGATCATCAGCATCTGCAAGATCCATAGCACTAAGGATCAGGAGTGCGGCGATGAAACGATCAAGATCAACATCTGCCATACCAATAAATGCAAGTATTTCAGAGGTAGCTTCCTCCCCCAAAAAGCAGGTGACTCCACGAAAAAAGACTACTGCACAAAAGAAGTATAAAACTACTAGAAAACCTTCCTCTCCCAAGAAGTGTCAAACTACATCAAGAAAAGTGAAGCTGATCATGACTGCTGAGTTGAAGAAAGGAGCATCATCAAGTAAGTCGTCCAAAAAGTCAAGTTCCACAAACAACAAGGTCGCTGCTCATGATGATGATGATGATGATGATGAAAACGTAACCGGTGGATTAAAGTTGTTGAAGCGAGGGATGGTAACTATGAGCCGCATCACAAATAGACTTATCCGAGGAAAGAAGTTAACTGTCAAGTTCAATGATAAAGGGGAACCTGTTGGTAAGGTGGCAAATGAAATGCAGTCTTACATAGGAGTGTTGGCTCGTACAAAGATCCCAATCTCAATACCGGATTGGAGAGACGTGGATCCAGACGAAAAGGAAAAAATTTGGGAATCAATAACGGTACTTATACTCATCATTTGGCTCAATTTTTTCAAATTACATTGACAAACACATGGTTTTAATGTTATTGGACCACTATTAGTACTCTGATTTGAAATTTATTTTTGCTACGTGTTTAGGATGCATTTGTCATACCTAAAGAATGTCGGAAAATGGTGATCACATCAGCTGCAAATAAATGGAGAGAGTTCAAGAGCAAGTTGACCAATTTATACATTATCCCTTACATGAATGAACCTGATCTCTTGGAATTTCCACCGGATGATTACCGAAGCATAACGAAGGACAATTGGCAAACCTTTGTTGCTGACAGGCTTTCAGCTAGTTTTCTGGTTTGTTGTTCATTTAATGAATTTTGGTTTTTGGTGGAAGTTGTTAAATCCTACAGTAAGTCACTGCAATATGTAATTTTCTTTTGGTTTGGTTTGCAGGAAGTACGTGAGGCCCAAATTATGAAACGAAAGGAGAATAAATACCCTCACCGTATGGCACGCAAAGGGTATGCAAAATTTGCAAGAAGAATTGGTGAGTTTTAGTTAGATGGCTACTAACTTGCTAAATGTTTTTAATTATCAGTAGAAATATCTTTAGTTGATTATCTAATTGCTGATTTTTTTTTTTTTTTTGCTTGTGGCCATTTAGTCTAAAAGTATGCCGTTGGAACAACTGGATCGAGCTACAATGTGGATTAAGGCAAGACAAGATAAGAATGGTCAGTTCAAACAAGCTGAGGTAGAGGAGACAGCAAAAAAAATTGTAAGTACATGTAGGATTAAATCTGGGCTTTTCTACACATTATGATTTACAAGTCCTCTTATGTGAACCTACTTTTTGTCTCATATAGTTGGACTATTTCATGGCTTAATTTAGGCATGAAAGTAATGCTACTCGACACATTTATTGGGATGGTCGTATAATGATATTATTTTCAATCAGGAAAACTTAAAGAAAAGGGAGGCTGAAGGGGAGATCACCACATCTGGGTCCGATGATGTGCTGACTATTGCGTTGGGGAATCCCGAGCATCATGGAAGGGTTAGAGGTGTTGGTGGGACTGTGAAGCCGGCTGCCTATTTTCATTTGCCAAAACGGCAGAGAAATATTGTGGAAGAGACAGTGAGGTCATCAGTGAAGAAGATATTAGAGGAGAATGATTGTTTAATTGCTAAGGAAAGAGCTAAATGGGAGGAGGAGAGAGATAGACAGTTGGCTGAGGAAAGAGCTTATTGGAGTGAGAAGATTGCAAGGATAGAAGCAAAGATTGACGGGAAGGAATTGGCTGTTGACACACCCAAATCTGCCACACTAGTCAATGAAGTTGGTTCAGGACAAGGGAGCTGCTCCCGGCCAGGTGAAAAGGGTGTAAATTGTAATGGAGAAACTGAGATAGTGATAGCTGCAAAGAAGAAATTGGATTTAAGAGACGATGTGAACAATATTGTACCTGAAAAGGAACTTGTGTATGCCATTGATGAGAAGGCAAAACCAACTGCGGTATTGGAAGAGAAGTCAAGAGGTGTCTTTGCTGTTCCAAGGGCAAGAGTAAATGATGCAGAGGTAATTTCATAGTTTCCTAATCAAAGTTGAATTAGACATGTTATGCCGATATAGCTTTCATTATGTGAATGGTGAAGAGGTCAATTTCATAATTGCATAAATCAAGTTGAACCTGTCATTTCTATGCTGAACTTGTTATGTTATGTTGGTATAGGTCTCATTATTAGGTCAGAATGAGTGCAAACTGGCCATTGATTCGGTGGAAAACATTGTAGCCATTGGAACAATCATTAATGTCGACCTTGAGACCAACCAGCAAACTATCCATGGCGTTTCATTGGGAGAGGAAAATGTACGCGTCTCTATCATTCGGACTTTGGTTCATGAAGCTTTGCTACCATTTCCCATAAAAGATGAGATAGTGACGGTTAAGGATGCCATTGGGAATTGTGTTGCTTGGCCAAAGAACCTAGTCATTACCCCTGCAGCAGAAGCCAAGGTAACTCAATTTGTTAGTCTTTACTTGAAAATGGATGTCACTTGGACAACTAAACTGATAATGTGATATGGCAGTTTATACTAATTGATTTTTTGAAACAATAGAAAAAACTAAAGCGTAAAAATCAAAAGAGGACAACAATAGATATGTTGGAAGATAATGAAGATTTGGGAAACCTGCCACCAAATCTCCCAACAGCTGTGGGTGCCTTGTGCATTTGGGCCAACCATGAACTGCGAGATGGGGCCACCATCTACACCACTTTTGATGCAGAAATTTTTGGTCATCGAAGGAAAGCTGTTGTCTTTAGAAGTGACATCTATGCCATGGCAAACATGTTGGAACTATCAGGAGGTTGCATTGTTTTTTTCATGAGGTAAATACATTAAAACTACCTAGCAATTGTTTATCATTCAATTGGAACAATCATGATGTTTATGTGTTTATGAGGTAATCAATATATTCTAGGTAGCCGCATTGTTGTTTACATGTTTCTGATTTATCTTCGGCCGATTAAGTGTTAATATTATGAATTTGAAATGATTTTTTTCTAGCTACCTTCATGATGTTTTGAAGAGGTCTAAGATGACTGAGATGGTAGCCTTTGTCGATCCTGATCAAACGGGTGCACTCGGATGTGGAAATCCTACTGAACGAGCTCGATCTTTGTCTAATCGGTTCCAAAAGGGAAAGCCTGGCCAGATTTATTTGGTGCCGTATAACTCAGGGTATGTAAACTGGATTTACAATAATGAGATTGTTATGTTATATTGCTTCTAGGTAGCTACTTTATATAAACTATCTTAAACTGAAAATGAGTTTTGTTGTGGCATAGTTCTCATTGGATGTTGTCTGCTGTGAATCCCAATGAAGAGATCATTTACTTCATGGATCCGTTAAAGAGGCGCCTCATAACTGGTGAATGGAAAACAATTTTGGATAAGTACGTTTCTTTTCCACTATATAAGTTGATCAGTACTTGATGTTAAGGATACATTATATAAATGCTTTACTTATGTTGGTGTTTTGCTATTCATTTTGAAGCTCCATTAAAATCTACAATGCGAACAAGAATCGGAAAGGGAGGAAATTAATCCAGTGGAAAAATCTTGCTGTAAGTTGATAAAGGGATTTGAAGTATCCCAGCCTCTTAATGTTTGACATAGTAAGTAGTTCTTCTGATATGGTGCCTTGTGTTATTTTCAGGGCATTCCTGAGCAAAATGGTGGCAAGAGTTGTGGTTATTGGATCATGCGTTACATGAAGGAGATAGTGGAAGACACAAATTTGGAGTTTGCTACTAAGGTATTTGAGCAGCTTCCAATACCATTATATACTTTATTTCATGGTTTGATGAATATAATCTTCATATATCATATATACTATGTTTTTTTTTTTTTTTTTTTTTTGCAGTGGGACAGAAGAACAAATCTTGTTTACACAGAAAATGATATTAATGAAGTTCGGGCTGAATGGGCGAAGCATGTTATGAAGTTTGCACAAGTGTAGTGCGCACAAAGAGGATCTGTGGTATATGCGTAGTTAGGGCTAGCTGTTTTTGTGCATATTGACATTGAATGCATAGCTAGATTATGGAGGGTTTTTTTGCCCAACTAATATGATCGACTTTTGCCTTTATCGATCATATTTTGACCTCCTAACAGATTACTCTTGTAGGATGGATTGATGGTAATGTTGAATATTGATGTAGTTTGCTGGCTGATTTAAATGAAATGGCTTTTGACTTGTTATAGCTGGATGTTGTTATTGTGCTTACTAGTCAACACAGGTTTTTCAATATATGTTATGGTTATAATACAGCTCATACAACATAAATACCGAAAGAAGCTGATGTTGCACTAAACATCAGACAACAGAAAGGCCTAGTTATAAGACAAATCATACAACATAAATACCAAATCAAGCTGACGTTGAACAAAACCTCAAACAACAGATATCTGTGGTTATAAGACAACTGAGACAACATAAATAACCAAGAAACTGATACTAAACCTTACATCAAACAACAGAATTTAACCAAATATCTGTTGTCTGAAACAACAGAAAATCACAGAAGAAACGGGCCATCTATATTCCTTATGAAAACCAGACAACATAAAACCATAAAATCCATTGCTCAAAGTTAATTACCACAACAAAACGTACAAACCAATGTTGTTAAAGCAAACTCAGAACGACAGTAACTTTTGAAACTATTGTTTATAGTGTTGTACATCGACATATATCTGTGGTGTGAAACTCAGTCAGACGACAGAACATCTCAAGAATCTCTTTTACTCACACGATTTAATTATGTTGTTTGAATAAAAAACAAACAATAAAACGTAATAAATATATGTCGTCCACAATAGATTCACACAACAGAAAATAACCAAGATAGATCAAAACTCTATATATTCACACCACAGATTTCTGTCGTGTTAACTAAATACACACGATAGAGTTTTATGAATGGATGTTGTCCAGAATCGTTTATAACAACATATTACTGTCGTTTGATTACATCTTCAACCTCAGAAAGTTGTAATTCGGCATATCTCAACACAATCAGACAACAGATTATTGGCCGGCCTATGTTGTGTGAGTGAAATATAGATCACGGGTAATATCTGTCGTTTGAAGGCCTAAGAGATATCAGGCTACTAGACAACAGAAATTTTCTGAATCAGACAACAGTCCTCGGCTGTTGTCTGATGGGTTTATTGACATGGTGGCATGAATAGTTCTACCATTGAGACAAGATTGAGGATCGTCAACCAAATCTCTAAGATTGTGAATCGGCAACAAAAGAAGGATGATCGTTCTACTTGCTATTCCGAATCACTATCTTGCATGTGAAAGATTCATCCATTCTGCATCGAGTAATGTTTTCTAAATTCTAGTTTTAATTCATGTTTTTAAGCCTTGATTATATGAACAAATCCCCATGAAGCATGAACCAATATATTTCAAATTTTGTATTTCATACTTTTTATCTTTGGTTGCATATTGAAAAATCATCTATGATCGATGCATGAACATCCAAATTTATATTATTAATTTATTTGGTTGATGCATATATATCTGTCATAAATTTGTTCATGTTTTGAGATTGAAAAAAGAGAATCTGACATCACAAATCACTAGAGTGGCCAGTAGCCACCGGAATCAGCCACCGCCACCTGCATGCATTCCGGAAGTAATGCTGGTAACCACTAAGGTGGTACCATTAATTTGGTCATTTATACCAAACGTTACATATATGCAATATTCATTATGCCCGAAGCATTTAGTGACTAAAAGGAATTAATATTGCTCTTAATGAGATTTGAACACAAATCATTATAGAAAGTTAACTACACTCTCAATTTAATATATATGAACTGTCAGTTACAAATATGAATTATGTCCATTATAATTCATATGACATTTAAGGGCATGTAATTTAAGGATGAATTATGCCATTATAATTCATTATGCTAGAAGCATTATAGGCTAAATTATCACCCAACTTATTACCTATACGTAATGCCAGAAGCATTAATGGGATTTGAACCCATTTCCTTAGGTACATAACCTCTGCATTATGTTGTTTTCGTTAGATTTAATAATATATATTGAATTTGTCTATGTTATAATAATGAATATTAAATGAGGCAGAGTTAGAAGCTCAAATCAAGCCCAAAGTTACAACAACAAATCCGAGCCAGAAGCTCAGACCCAAGTTGCAAGGCTAGCACAGAAGCTCGCCGCGTGTTGCCATGGCAATGGTTATGAATCTTCTCCAACTAGGCTCATCTAGTTGGATGCGGTGTCTAGGTAAGGTTCAGATGAGGCTGTGTACATAAGTGAGCCTCGCTCCACCTAAACCTCATCCTTCCTTACCTGGTCGTATTCAATTGGAGTTACCAAAATGGTCGACTAATAACATTTCATTCCTTGGCAGACCGGTTTGAGCCGGGTAGGCTTCCCTATCAAGCTCACTCCTTCTTTGGTCCAGCAGAATCAAATAAAAGGAAAAATGTTTTGATTATATTGGTGTTCGAACGCAGTCAATATGTATGTCAGTAAGGCACTCCAACCACTTTGACATTAGGGCTGTTGTAGATAGATTCATCATATTTAATATGTATAATTAATTGCCAGAAGCATTTATTCACATAATTCTGTGATAGTTAATATGTTAAATTAGTAGCATGCAAGTAATATCAATAGTTGATTCATGATTCTTATTTATGCAATTTTTGAGGTATTATTTAAATTATTTTGTTACTTGTCTAAATTTTCGCACTAGAATATACATGTAGAAAATGCAGGTACCTAATGAACTAGAAGTTCATAAATTAACCAGCAGTTCATACATATATCTAACTTGTAGTTTCGATAATGCCATTTAAGAAACTTGAAGTTTCCTTCATAAATTCACCACACATGATAAAACCAATAGATTTAACATGTCTAATTCAATTTTTTATACCATGTTATAGAACCTGAAGTTCTTATTAGTTGCTTATGGACGATATTACCCAAAGCACTACGATTATTTGTTCCTTTCCTGTAAGAAATGTCAAATCTCAACAAGCTTGACTTTGGTGCATTGGAGGTTTTCGGAAGAAACTATCTAAAGTCGCTACCAGAATCAGCATGATCTTTGCTATCAATGTGGAGGAATTGACCATTGGTCTCGAAGCACACGTTGTAAATGAGTATCACGCCAGTTGCGGAACTTGAGAGACTAACTTTATCGAAGGATCAATCCCTATGGATACCATGTACTAGAGATCATGGACTTCCAGGCAACTACTAGACATACCGAGGATTAGAAACTCGAAGACATGAGTATGATTAGCCCCTTGTGCCATATCTAATGAATGATGTTTCAGTCTTCAGATTTTGGTGATTTATGTTTTTCAATTATTTTGGATTATGGAAATGTGGTTCTGTTCGAATATATTTAATTCAATAAACTTATTTATACATGTGATCCGTTGAATTAAATAAATGAATAGGCATATTCCGTGGGGAAGTTTGTTGTCTGGCTAACAGTGCTATTATGCAGACCATACTCCCAGATCGGATATATTTTTCAAACTTATTGTCTATTCATACCTCTGTGACAACCGTATCAGGCCAATCCAACCTAATAGAGGGTTATGGCAAAATCCACCATACGTTGTCCAATGGTACTGAACTTACCATTAATGAGGCCTTATATTCTCCATGTTCTAGAAGTGCGTTATTGAGTGTTAAAGATATTCGAACCAATTGTTACCACGTTGAAACCACTGAGACAAATGAGTGGAATATCTTTGCGTAACCTCGGAGTGTGCGGCCAGAAGCGTACATTGGAAAATAAAAATTTGTTAGCTTGAAGCTGATCAATTCGGGCAACTACTTGCTATGGCATGACCGTTTGGGACACCCAGGTCAAAGTATGATGCACCAATCTCCTTCTGAATAAGGGTTAATGACACACTATGCCAAGCTTACTAGTTAGAAATATTTAATACTAGACCATCATATGCAAAGACTGGTACATACACCACCATTTTTCTGCACAAAATGCAAGGGAAATTTGTGGACATATCCAACCATCATGCGGACCAGTTAAATATTAATGGTTTTGGTTGATGTATCAACAAAGTGATCACATGTTACACTACTATCCATAAGAAAATACTGCTTTCGCTAAACTCTCACCCAGATCACGAAATTAAGGGTTCACCACTCGGATTATCCCATAAAGTCCATAAGACTTGATAACGCCGGAGAGTTTACATCGAAGTCTTTTGATGATTATTGCATATCCCTTGGGATTGATGTTGAACATATAGATCCCTATGTTCACATCCAAGATGGTTTCGCAGATAGAATCTTGGTAATGCGCACCAAGCTTCTAGTTTTTGCATAGGGCTATGCAATCTTGCATGAAACCATGTTGGTCCCGTTGAGGCCCACTGTTACCCAACCTTACTCCGTGTTACAGCTGGTGACTGTGTACGAACTTGACGTTCCGCACTTACGCTCATTTGGGTATGCAGTCCTCATGCCAATTGTGCCGCCACAACGTATAAAATTGGGTCCTCAACAAAGGATAGGCATGTATGTTGATTATGAATCCCATCCATTATGTCGCTAGATTTGCGGATTGTCACTTTGATGAGACAGTCTCCCGCCGTTAGGGGGAGATAAGAACATCACCGTTCCTGATGAACGGCGTGAATTAATAAGAAATGTCCCCACAATGTCTCATCTTGATCCCCAAACCGCACGAAAATAGTGAAGTGCGGATAATTCTAGATCTATAGAGTATAGAATATAATATGCCAAACACTTTCTTTGATCTATCTAAAGTGACGAGATCATATATACCTGCTGCAAATGTGCCTGCAAGGATAGACGTCCCTGTAGGATGTGTTGTCCCAGATGGACGAGGTACGACCATGGCGGCTAACCAGTCATATGTCCCTGCCCAGAAGCGAGGTAGACCGGCCATTAGGTTCGAAGTATTCTTATCCCCGGAAGAGGGTAAACTTAGCACAAACGAATCATCTTGACATCGCAATCTCAAATCGATTCATCTCACGAGATAAATCCGGATTATGGGTACGTCCTAAAAGAGACCATGTTGGGGGACGCTCCAACATTTGAACCCACTCTCGAGAATAGAGAAATCTCGGTAAATTTAGTGAGATTTGGAATCGGAATGAGATTATCATCGATGATATGTTTGTATTTGCGGTGGCCACTGAAACTATAATAAGTGATGACCTCGAACCTTGCTTTGTTGATGAATATCAACGAAGAGACGATTGGCCAAAAAGGAAATAAGCAATCTAAGTCGAATTAGATTCCTTGACAAAGAGAAAGGTGTTTGGGTATGTTGTTCCTACACCTCCCCATGTTAAACCTGTAGGATTTAAATGAGTATTTGTAAGGAAGCGTAATGAGAAAAATGAGATTGTGATATACAAGCCTCGTCTAGTGGCGCAAGGATTTTCTCAACGCCCTGTGATTGATTACGAGGAGACGTATTATCCCGTAATGGACGTAATAATGTTCCGCTACCTTATCAGTTTGGTAGTTTCCAAAAAACTGAATATGCAGCTTATGAATGTGGTCACAACTTATCTCTATGGGGATCATGATATAGAGATATACATGAAAGTTCCTGAAGGACATAAGATACCCGATACAAATAGTTCTAGACCACGGAATACGCTCTCCATTAGTTTTGAGGCATTCACTTTATGGATTGAAACAATCTAGACGGAGGTGGTATAACCGTCTAAGTGAATATTTGATCGGGATTGGATATGTGAATAATAAACTACGCCCATGCGTGTTTATTAAGGAAACAAGTTTTGGCTTAGTTTATTAAGGAAACAAGTTTCGATTTTGCAATTATGGCGGTCTTTGTCAATGACATGAATTTGATAGATACTCTTGAAGAGATCATGGAAACTGCAAAGCATCTGAAGTCAGAATTTGAGATGAAAGGCCTTGGGAGAATAAATTATTGTCTCGACCTGGAGCCCGAGCACAGTGTAGATGAAATTTTGGTCCATAAATTACATCTAGAAGATGTTAAGATGCTTTAATGAGGATAAAAGCAAGCACACCCATGGTCGTCCGAAGTCTAGAGAGAACCATATCGTCCTGCAGATGATAACAAAGAGATATTGGCGCCAGAAGTCTCATATCTAAGTGAAATAGGCGCATTATTGTACTTGGTTCAATGCCCTAGACCGGAGATCTCATTCGATGTGAACTTGTTAGCTAGATATATCTCTGCGCCAACACGCCGCCACTGAATGGCATAAAAGACATTTTTCGCTACCTTAGGGTTACAAAGGATATTGGCTTATTCTATCCCTACGCATCAAGGAATGGATCAAACCCTATTGGTCCTCGGAATGATGCTCGCCTTGTTGATATATGCTAACACGGGCTATCTACCAAACCCGCACAAGGCGTATTCCCAAACTGGTTATGTCTTTACCATTGGGAATACTACAATTTATTAGAGGTCTATGAAACATATCCTTGTTGCTACCTCTTCGAATCATGCTGGAACTCTAGCTCTTCACGAAGCAGTACGTGAATGTATATGGTTGAGAGCCATCACAAAAGCATGTTCGAAGCACATGTGGACTGCATTCCACTATTGATGAACCAACCATTATCTACGAGGATAATGCTGCTTACATCGAGTAGATAAAGATGAGTTTCATCAAAAGAGACAACACCAAACCGATTGCACTGAAGTTCTCCTTCAATCAGCAACAACAGGAGCATCAGAAGTTTGAAGATAAGCAGATTTGATCTGAAGACAATCGTGCAGACCTCTTCACCAAGTCACTACCAAAGTCTACATTCCGGAAGCATGTCCAAGGTATTGGTCTATGTAAACTATCTGAATTACCTAACATGTAATTTTCAGAGGGAGTCGAAATCAGGGGGAGTATCCTGAAGCATACCCACTTGACCATCGTGTACTCTTTTTGTCCTTCGTCCAGGGTTATTTTGTCCCACTGGGTTTTGTTACCTGGCAAGGTTTTAACGAGGCACATTTTTAGCATGGTCACCCCAATTATAGTACATCCTGAAGATGTTTTGATTCGACATATACGCATTTGCTCATCTTTTCCCTTCGACCAAGGGTTTCTCCCACTGGGTTTATCGGGCAAGGTTTTGGTGCAGCAACTCTAACGCATCCCTCTCATAGACACACTACCTACTTATGATCCTGATGAGAAGACTTCATCCATCTTTGAAGTTCTGATACAACTACTCCACACTCATGCGCATTGTGTTGTTTTTCTCCTTCGACCAAGGTTGTTTTTTTCCCACAGGGTTTTTATTACTTGGCAATGTTTTTTGACAAGGCAACTTAGAAGCACACAGCAGAGGCAACACTATTGACATAGAATATCCAAGGGGGAGTGTTGTAAATGATAATGGCTATTCATGCAACAGGTATTGCTTGATGTGTGCGATCACTATTGATTGGTGATTGACATACTTCTAATTAGCGATTGACAGACTCGTAATTGTATGAGTGATTGGTGTAACTATTAAGTTTTACCTTTGTACACAAGATGTTGCCCTATATAAACCTCATAGTGAGATGAATAGAGACACTCCATTCTTTGCGTCTAAACTCTCTCTCTCTCTCAAATTCTTTTATCTTTTGTTTTACAACAAACGAGTGTATATATTCACATGTCAGATTATCTAGTATGATAATATTCCATATATATATTGTTGGTTATGGATAAACATTTGCCGATTATTAGTTGGTCATGCGATGGATAACAAATCAGATTTGTGCATTTTGATATGATAGGAAGTATATAAGAAAGGAGGAAGAAATTTTTGGGTTTTTCAGCATTTGGCCCCTCGCTTGTGTACCTTACGGCAGAATACTCAAAGTGGGACAAAGTGGTATTCTTGGATCAAATTACACCATATGTCACACTACACAACATAGCATTTCCAAAACTCTTGGAAAATCTAGAGAAGGAACTGAAGGGATTCAAATACTCATTTTCAGAATTCCATGATTTTCTTAAAGAAAGAATGGACTACCCTTCGAAATATGGTGTGTGCATACTTGGTGCAATCTTCGTCTTTATTCTTAATGACTTTGAAAAGGGTGTCACTTCATAAGTTCCACATACTAACTTTACGCTTCTTCGTTGATACATTATTTTTTGGCAAAGGTTTTGAGAAAGGGAATGTGGCATGCTGTGGAAGCGGTCCTTATCGAGGAATTCTAAGCTGTGGAGGGAAAGTAGGTGTTACTGAGTATGAATTATGTGACAATGTTACCGAGTATGTCTTCTTTGACTCAGGTCATGCAACAGAAAGGCTCTATCAGCAATTTGCCAAGCAATTCTGGAGCGGAGTACCTGCCAATTCCACCGCACCTTACAATTTGAAAGCACTGTTCGAAAGCAAGTATTAAGTTAAGATAGGATCAGTACAACTCCAAAAATAAACCCTATCTAATAGAGGGATTGAAACGACAAATTGTCAACCACATCAGAATTTGTCAATGGATCTGTCTATATATAAATATATGCAACAACAAGTTTCATGTTGTTGAATGGGTACACATCTGCGTGTGCCGTCGAGGCTAGGGTAAATTGGGAACCACTGTATATAGAAGCTTCGCCACATCTTTGAAGCTAATTTTGATCTTTAAATAAAAGAGGAGGATGCTCTTGCACATTCTTTTATGAGCCTTTTATATTAGTAATCAACATTATGATCCAGCGCTTATATATTCTAAAGTCGGAGAATATAGATTTTCTGATTTTGATTGACTCATGCATATTGAACTTTTCATTCTTAAGCATCCATTACTTGGTCATCTCTTTGCCGAAAAGAATATGTCTTTGCTTCTGGAAGAGGTTACTTCATTACAATTATGTAAGTGTCTACTGGTGAAAGTTTATTCGCACGAACACATTCAATGTTACAAGCAATCCAGATTCTACTCATATGTATTTATCTTAATAATATTAAAAGTAAAAATATTAGAATTTTCAAGAATAATTAAATGTATGGCCACTTAAACATCCACTAACAAGTTAATGAACGATGAAATTAATATAAAAGATGATGATGTTCAATTGTTTGGTTTGGACTTTTTATTGATAATGGTTGTTTGACTTTTCAAAAGCTCATATGCTTGATCTGTTTCAGTTGCACCTGCCAACAAATGCATGTCTTTATAAATAGCAACTGAAACTGAAATTGGTGAAGATCATTGCATCTAAACTGGCAAACACCAGCTTGATAATGGTTGTTTGACTTTCCAAAAGCTCATCTGCTTGATTTGTTTTAGTTTCTGTTGCACCTGCCCCCAAATGCATGCCTTTATAAATAGCAACTGAAACTACTATTGGTGAAGATCATTGCATCTAAAATGGCAAACACCAGTTTCCATAACTTTATCTTTGGTTTCTGTACAAGCCTTCTCATCATCACAACCCTTAGCCACAGCGAGCGTGGGTCGTCGAAGAAGGAACATGCACCTATTTTCATCTTCGGGGATTCAATATTTGATGCTGGAAACAATAACTACATCAACACTAGTTTGCGGGCAAATTTTCGGCCATATGGTGATGTCTTTTTTAAATATCCAACGGGAAGATTTTCGAATGGTCGTTTAATTTCAGATTTTATAGGTAAGATCAATATACTTTACAATTACATATAAGAGTTTAGGAATACAATTGGAATTGAAAATAACTTTACCCTAATATTTTGTTGTTATAGCTGAGTATGCAAAACTACCTATTATTCCACCATATCTACAACCCGGCAACCATCAATTTACATATGGTGCAAACTTTGCATCTGCAGGAGCTGGTGCTCTAGTTGAAACTAGCCAAGGTTTGGTATGTGACGTCTGATTTTGTACCTATTTATTTGGTTCACCAATTAACTAGTTCTATAATGATCATGTAAATGATCTTAATTAATTGCCATTAAGAAAGCCATGCGTACGTGTAGAAGGCTATATAAAATTTGACAAGACTTGTCTATGCTCGACTAAGCTTGTTAAAAAACTATTTATTTGGTCTCTGAACCTTGTTTCAGGTGATAGACCTTACTTCCCAGCTTTCATATTTTGAGCAAGTTCGTAAGTCATTGAGGAAGAATTTAGGGGATGAAGAAGCTAAGACTCTGATATCAAGAGCTATTTACTTGTTTAGTGTCGGAGGCAACGATTATTCATACATATTTGGTACAAACTCCAGCATCCTTCGAACCTACTCTCATAGGGAATTTGTAGGAACAGTTCTAGGCAACATAACTGCAGCAATCGAAGTAAGCTTTTAGTACTCCAAATAAATAGCTCAGGTTCTCTTTTTATACATATGGTACTTGCTAATGATAATTGATAATAATAAAGTGAATAATTTCAATGCACCAGGAAATATACAAGAAAGGAGGAAGAAATTTTGGGTTTCTTAGCCTTGATCCTCTTGGTTGTTTACCGTTCGCAAGAGCAGTTGAGCAGGAACAAAAAGGTCATGGATGCTTTGAAGAAATTACACCGTATGTAAAACTCCACAACAAAGCACTTCCAAAACTCCTTCAGAAGCTGGAGACTAAACTCAAGGGATTCAGATACTCACTTTCTGACTATAATGAGTTTCTGAGAGATAGGATGAATCACCCTTCTAAATATGGTACATTTTCATTTTCTTGGTTACATATTTACACACACACACACACACGCACACGTGTGTGTGTTAAGTTTTTGATATGCATATTGGCACTTACAGTTATTGGGGTCTAGTGTCTATCTAATTACCATCATATTAAAGGTCCTTAGACCTCTTTTTTTTAGGAGGTTTAACTCACTGTACTTCTTTTTGGCACATTAAGGTTTTGAGGAGGGGAAGGTGGCATGTTGTGGAAGTGGTGCATATAGAGGAATTTTAAGCTGCGGAGGCGAGAGAGGTATCAAAGAGTATTATTTGTGCCCTAATGCAAGTAAATATGTCTTCTTTGACTCTGCCCATCCAACAGAAAGGGTCAATCAGCAATTTGCTAGGCTATTCTGGAGTGGAACTCCCAATTCCACTGCTCCTTACAATCTCAAAGCACTATTCGAAAATTGAAATAACCAAGTATATATATCTTAATCTTGCTTATGTAGTTACTAGAAAGACATTATCGATGTATTGGCAATGTAAACTCTCAGTTACTCTATATAGTGTACTAGCTGGGCGTGGGGATGAGCCTCCCAGCTTGACTGGGTTCCAAATCCCATTAATTTCAAAAAAAATATAGTGTACTAGCTAGGCCTTTCCATCTTCACCACATTGGCAATTTTGGACTGGATATTTAGATCGATCATCTACGAAGTGTATATGCTCCACATACATGCTATAAGGATATTGAGAAATTTTGATCAAAGTTCATTTTGATATATCAATAGTGGATGCAGTCCGTTCACATTTTCTTTGCTAATTGCATTACTTTTTTTTTTTTGTCTGTCTATTTTGCCCATCGAGGTAAATAAGGGGAGAAAATTAAAATCCATTAACTTATGCACTTTTTGAATTTTAAATTTTAAATCCCTATAAAGCATCTAATATAACAGACAACATACCTTCGGCAAATGTCAACAATTTTGAAAGCTTTCATCATTTCAAACAATTTAATATATCTATATCATAGGAAGAAAACAAATTATTAAAAACAAGAAAAATTCAAGTGACATGCATTTAATGAATCTTTAGACAATGAAACCACCATGAAAATTCAAGCAACACACCCATCTAGAATCAAGCTCTATTGTTCCTAACTGAAAGGTATGGAAAACAAAAAACAAAAACAAAGTCATGCTGACATACTATTGTACTAAGTAATGGAAGATGTCAGATTATCTATGCGGTAGGCAGAATATATTACGTTCTCTCAATATTACTATTCTACCTTCTCCAAAGGAATATAAACATGAATGACATCTGAATATATTACACCCATAGTAGGTATGCAAATTTGAGATCAAACCTTTGTACTCGACTCTATGACGAAGGTAAATCAACACCTCATTCGATTCCATATTCGAGGTATATATGAAAGAAGAAATTTTGATTGATCTAAACCTAAGGCAGACTATAAATAAGACAAAAAAAAATGATCGATCTAAATCAAAGGAGGACTACAGCGAACAAAAGAATTTGTTCGATTGATCGAAACTAAAGATAGACTCGGACGAAATGAATTAAACACATGTAAATAATATGTAAAAGAACTAGAAGAAGAGATAAGAGTTACACCTGAATAAGAAAGAAAAAAAAAGATATATGAAAGAAAAGAAAGAGGAGAAGAAGAAACAAGATAGATGTGTGAAATGGAATGAAGTGATGAGTGAAAAGTTGAAGAAAGGGAGGTGTTTAAGAAAGTAATAGAAGAAGAAATGCAGACAATGAAATAACACTTTTAAATACTGCATTATAATTCAAGGGAGCAGGTCATATCAGAAGATTTTTGCAGAAAAGAGGAGTATCTCTAGCTTCATTATGTGTGCTTTGTCGCTGCCATGGGGAGTCAGTTGAACATATTTTTCTTCATTGCAACTTTGCTGCTGCTATATAGTCCATTATGTTGGGGAAGTTTGAGCTCATGGTGTCCCAATCTCTATTCTTGCTCTTCTGAATATGGGATTGTCAGTGGAACATAGTCCTCAATTACGCGATCTTTGGATTGCATGTTTTTCATCCACTCTTTGGTGCATTTGGCATTGTAGAAACCGAGCTTGTTATGAGGGTATTGAAGTTAGTGTGTCACAAGCTTGTCGATTAATTTCTAGTAATGTTACAGCCTCAAGTCGGTTGTCTTCAAGTTGCATGTTCAACAATGTACAGGAGATTTGTATCATTAAAAGAATGGTGCTATATGCATGCAAACCACGTCAGGCACCTCGAATTATTGAAGTAAACTGGTTAACCCCCTCTTTTGGTTGGATCAAAGTTAATAGATGGTGCATGGAAAATAGAATCCAATCAGGCTGGCTATGGTGGTGTTTATAGAGACTACAGAGGCTTGGTTTTAGGTGCATCTCTTCTACTCTTAATATCCCTAGTTCGGTGGCTGCAGAGGTCATGGCAGTCATTAAGGCTATTGAACTAGCTTGGGTTAGAGATTGGAAGTATGTATGGTTGGAGGTGGATTCTTCCCTTATACTTATTTTTCTTCGTTTTCCTCATCTGGTGCCTTGGAGGCTTCGTGTACAGTGGAGCAATTGCTTGCATCGTATCTCTCAAATGCATTTTAAATCTACCCATATCTTTCGTGAAGGCAATCAAGCTGCTGATGCCCTTGCTAACTATGGTGCTTCATCAAATGGCTTTACTTGGTGGCAAGGTTCGTGTTTGGCTCCAGTTTTGTTGCAGCTGGTCAACAGTCTCTTTTCTGCGCGGGCGTGCCAGCACCGTTCGGGTACGGTCGTCGGGGGTGTCCCTTGACCTGACTTCTTTTGAGCGATTGTGGACGAGGAGAGCACCAACCTAGTTGCGGGATGCTTTGTGCCTCGTGGTGAGGACTTTTGCTAAGCTTCTTCAAAATCACACAATCGATACTCGACGTCGTAGATCGAGCAGAGCGAAAATCACTGGGAAGTGGGGAGAACTTGCTAAAGCGTGACTTTAGCTTGGCTGGTTTGCGAGGGCGTTACCCTTGGTTGGCTGGTTCCGTAACCGTTGTGGTCGCGGTACTACAGTCGGCTCCCGAGGAGACTAGGACCGAAGCACTTTGACAGAGGGTTTGGTGGCACTGACAGTCGGCTCCTGAGAAGACTAGGACTGGAGTGTGATCACTGGTAAGAGAAAGAGAGGGGTTCTCTGGAGAGACTTGAGTAGTCGTAGAGATTAGTTGATGAATTGTGTGTGTTGTGTTACTTCGTCGTAGCCTCTATATATAGGCTACCAAGCCATTGTGGTTGGCTTTAAACAAATCATGATGGGTTAAGCACTTAAGCACTAATGGAATCATGGTGGTTTAAACACTTAAGCACTAATGGAATCATGGTACGTGGTTTAAACACTTACACACTAATGGAATCATGGTGGTTTAAACACTTAAGCACTAATGGAATCATGATAGGTTTTCCCTATTGGCCACCATGAAATGTAGTTGAATACTTCCCCACGTGCATGCCATATTCCTTAATTGAATGGAGTATGAATATTCGCATGGGCGTGCCTTTTCTTGCAGCTTGCATAATCTTCCATAATTCTGCAGGTAGGCTTTATTTAGCCTCTAAATAATATATTTCAAACTTGTCAACAATATATAGCTTGAGCCACTGACATTGGTTCAATTTCTCCAAGACACGCCTTGTCAGGCTAAAATGCTCATTTTGGATTCAAACAGTTCGAAAAATCGCTAAGCGCTAGTCGGGCGGTGGGCTGGGGAGGAGCGCCCAGGCGCCTAGGCAGTTTTATATTTTTTAATTTTTATTTATTTTTATATCATATAAAATATATATATATATATATATATATATATATATATACACAGCAAGGTTCCAAAGAGGACGTCCTTGCTATACATAATATGCGGATGGGTCAATCTCTGCCGTCCGTTTCTTTAAATGAAAAGCAACGGCTTGGATCGAGGGGGTTACTGTTTGGATACAGAGATAGAGAGAAGCTCAGAGCCTCAGATGGTTTCATTTGCATACGGAGATAGAGAGATAAAGAGAGGGGGAAGAGTGAGGCGATGGGAGCGGAAGACCCAACAACAAATATATATGATTTCCAATCTGAAACTGAAAGAGACGACTGATTCGAGAGAGAGGGAAGAACATGGCGAATCAAGGTGGTTCTTGGGTTTTGATTTGAGGAAGAACATGGGGACGGGAAGAGAACGAACAATGCGAATCTTGGTTCTTGGGTTCATCTGAGAAGAACACAAATCTGGGTATATCTATTTTTTTTTTTTCTTTTTTTAATAATTTCTTCTGATCGATTACACCACTTTCATCTTTCGCTTCTGGGTTTTTTCGCTCCATAGAGACAGATAGCGAGAGCGAAGAGAGCAAAGGAAGAAGGGAAAGAAGAAGACATTCGGGAGAAGACAGAAAAGAGAAGGTAAGCTTGAATTTTGGGTGTGATTGATCGGGTTTTGAATTTCGGTGCATGCAATTCTGGGTGGTGCCTATGAATGTGGGTATGTGGGTTTATCTATCTGGGTTTGGTTTGCAATTTGATCCACCTCACCGCCAAACTGAAGCTTTTTTTTTTTTTTTTCCCACCTCATCAGTGCGAATATAACTGTTCCCACATTTTTATGTAAAGATTGAGCCTTTAGCTTCATTTTGATATTGGGTTTTGCTATTACTATGTTTGTCACACTTTCTGGAATCAAGTTTATGTTTTCGCTGCTAAGGCTTGTAATTGTCAACAGCATATATCAATCATGGGTTAGCATCAACTTTGTGTATTTTAATTTGAAGGCTTTTATTTCTGTCTAATATATTGTTGGGTTTTGAAGTGGATAGGTTTCCTTATTTTAATCTTATAGCTTTTTGCTTATTAAATTATAGGTGTGTTCAATTCTGGTGGTGACTTAATTTGTTGGTTTGTATTGAAATACTGTGTATCTGCAGATTGGAACAAAGTAGTGGAGATACTATGATTTTGGTCCAAAAGGAGTAGTTGCCCTTATTCGTCTTTCTGGAACAGCAGGGACGGTGGATGTCTGTTTCAAGAAGATCATGCCATTGTCCATGAAGGTAGTACGTTGTGATCTTTAAAGATCTGTTCATGTTATCTTCCATTTAAGTCTTTGCAAAGCATATCGGTATTTGACTTTGATTTTCTTTTCTTCATTGATAGGCACTTAGATTTTAGTTTATTTTTCAAGTATTCATGGTCCACAATGCATGTTTGACATTCATTGGGCATTAATTTTGACTGTTCAGTTGCTAGTTTGCCAGTAATCATTAAGTTTTATCACTTCACATACAAATGAGAATTAGATATCCCATTCAGAACTCTCCTGAGTTGCAACTGTAGGCTGCTTTGTGCAAGATGCTTTGCTCCTTGATTTTAACTGAAATTGTTAAATTTTTTGATGTGATTTTTGTGTGCAGGATTTCTATGAGGATATACTTGAGGAGCTTAGCAGGAACAAACATATCATTCTCAGACTATAATTAAAGAGTTGGTGCATGAAAAGCAATGGGATAGGCAAGAAATAGATGACTCGATGAATGTTTGTGGAATGTTTGTAGTAGTAAACACTAAATGTAATGTGAATGTAATGTGCATTTTCTGGAATCACAGTGTATAGAACATGTGAATGTAATGTGCATTTTCTGGAATCACAGAGCTTTGCTCTTGCTATGCTGGAGAAGGTGTCATTTGTTGTACTTTACAGTATTATAGAAGGAATGAAATGGCTTTAGTCTTTGTATATTGTATCCTATTTAGAAATGTTGGTTGTATCGGCTTTGCTTTGGAAGCATTTTGTTTTGTTGGTTGTGGTTGTTGTCTACTTTGGCAATAGAATTGAACTTCTTGTGATTTATTGGAACATATCAAGTCATTTTGCTCCAGATTGGAACATTTTGAGATTTATTGAACTTCTGATTTGAACTTCTTGTGATTTATTGCATTTTAAGTCATTTTGCTCCAGATTTGAACTTCTGATGCCATGGTTTTGAGTCTAACATTGCATATTAAGTAATTTTGCTCCACATTTTGCTCCACATTTTGAGTCTAACACAATATATTAAGTCATTTTGCTCCAGATTGGAACATTTTGAGTCTAACATTGCATATTAAGTCATTCCACTCCTCATTTTCTGGAATCATTACAAATCAACAACAATTGAGTATCCACAATTGAAACCATTACATAATGAATTGACTATGATCCTCACTCTACCATATAATCTTGAAATGATCCAAAATGTCTTCCAAAACCTGCAGAATCAAAGAGACCACAAAATCGTGTTGCCATAAACTGATCGGTGCATCCAAAACCTGCAGAATCAAACAGACCACAAAATCCAGAAGCTGTCATGGTACAAATAAAAACAAAGAAAGTTGATAAAACTAGAAGTTGGACTTAAGTGCACAGTCAGGCATAGAAGGAACATTGATCAATCAACAAAGTAGTCTCTAAGCCAACAGATAAAAAGAACTTTGGAAGAAAAAATTACTATTTCACAATTTCACTGAAAAAAGCATGAAGATTTGCTGACAAATATCAAATGGATTTTGAGTAGGCAAATGGGAGGACCTTGATGCTTCATTTTGCTGCATCTTATGTATTACAATTGAGCACCTTTTGCCTTTCACAGTAGTTATGAATAATTGTATAAACAAACACGTCAGCATTGACAGCAAGTCAGTCAACTTTCCATAATTTTCCTACTCACCTCTGACCTTTTCCACTACTTATTGACCACTAAACGTCTATAAAATTGTTTGAAATATATCTAGCCATTAAAAATGCATCATGAAGGCAACACTTCTGCTGGAGGTATAACTTCTTTAAACAAACAATAATCTCCTGCTTAATCAGATCTTGATTACTACTCTCCTCCCACTCAAACATCAGTTTCTCTTCCCATTTGCTGCTGTATGAAAATAAGTAGTATAAGGGTCGCCATCTCTTGCTTATGCCTCCAACATATTTCCCCTCTAAATACTAGTTCATCAAACCAAACAAACTAACAAATTAAAAGACAATTCAAATTATGATGAAAAAGAGATTTACTGTTGACAGCAAGCCACTCATTTAAATCTTCTCCAGTTGGAAGCTTTACTGATTCTCTTAGGTTCCCACTGCCTAGTGTTGCATCAATGTGCTTTCTCAGCTGAGCCCCCTGCATCAAGATAAGATATACATTAATAAAATCACATGGTTATACCTATCTTGTAGTAGAAATCCAAAAAGGTCGATACACAAACCATAACAAAAGGAGCTCATTAAATTTCAGCTGGAAACTGAAACTAGATAATTGAACAGAGTGCCTTGAAAAGGCAATGGCCATCTTGCAAATCTATTGGGAGCTACATTTCTTTTGCTCCATTTCGTAAAGATTAATCAGATCTTTATATAGATTCTGAAAGATGAACCATGGGAATACGAATATCGTCTAAAGCAAGGAGTTTATACCACTGCAGTAAAGATTGCATAAGAATAAAACCTATCACTTCATCCAGAAAACATGATGAATCAATTGTGAAATGAGTTATTATACCATTAAAAGTACAATATCTTGCATCTCGAGCTCTAACATAAACAGAAAGCATGATACATGTATATATCACCACTAAAAGTACAAACCCAATACAAAGCTTAGCACGTTAGCTATTTCTCAACAAATCAATCACAAGCACAGTAGCTATTTCTCAACAAACTCAAAACCAATCACAATAGCTATTTCGTAACAAATCAAACACACCACAAAATCCATATCCCTTAAACTGACCAAATCAGATGCAAAATCTAAAAAATACCAAATACAGAAAACTCAAAGCTTACCTTAGAGAGCATGTTTTCTGGTAGTGAACTGATATGTTTGAGACATTATTCTGCTAAATGAGATGATGAACAACTCTGCCTTTACTTGAGGAATATAAACTTGATCATCCTCTGACTCCATTTATTTGAAACTGAAAAACACACATAAGATCAACAATCGGAAAAAAAAAAAAAAAAAAAAATAAACCCAGAAACAGAAAGAAGAAAAGTCCCAAATATGGAAAAAAAAAAACCCTAAATTTTGTAATTGGCAATCAAACAAATCAGAAAAGAGAGAGAATCCATACTCTAGATGTGTTTCTCTGCTTCCAAGTCTCCAACTTTTGGCGCGAAAACTCCAAGGGATGTCGGGACCATAAGAGAGCTACAATTTTCATGAGAGAAAAGAAAAAAAGAAAGCTTCGGTTGCACGATTGTTGCAACCTGAGATGAGTTTATGGTATTTGGAGTTGAGAAGTTTTGGATTTTGGGTGGAGAAAGAGAACCAGAGCCTTCGATGCAACCAAAGTGGAGAGTCTACAGTCCAACTTTGGTTTTCTACTTCGACGAGCGATGGGTTTTTGGGAAGAGATCGATCCAAGCCGTTGCTTTTCATTTAAAGAAATGGACGACAGAGATTGACCCATCCGCAGATTATGTATAGCAAGGACGTCCTCTTTGGAACCTTGCTGTATATATATATATATATAAGAGCAGTCCGGCTACACTAAGGATGTCCTTAGTTTTTCTTAGGTACGAATTTCCGGTTTTCACCCACTTTCCGATCAAATTTTTACATCTTAACCGTTCAGTTTTTAGGTCCTAATGTATAGATCACCTCTGCAAAATTTCAGCCAAATTGGTGATCATTAAGGCATCCAAAACTGCAAATTACAACAATGTAAACGAACGGTTCCGGTTCGACAGATTCGGTTCGTTCGTGTAAATTGCAGTTTTGGACGCCTTAACGATCACCAAATTGGCTGAAATTTTGCAGAGGTGATCCATACATTAGGACCTAAAAACTGAACGGTTAAGATGTGAAAATGTGATCGGAAAGTGGGTGAAAACAGTAAATCCGTTCCATAAGAAAAACTAAGGACATCCTTATATATATAAAACTTTTAAATGAATATATGAAGACTTATTATAACTTATAAAAATAATAATAAGATATTCTATAAAACTATATTTTATTTCAAGATTCCAGTGCCCACAACATTATAATCAATGAATTAAAAGGGGGACATAGGGAAGTGGACGTCAAAAAGAGAACCGTGAAAGACAAAAAAAAAAGTCATCTCTGTTTCTCCTGCTCTCCTCCCCTCTCCCTTTATCTTCATTCTTCTTTGATTGAATTTAATATTAGGGCTAAATACTAGTTAGTACCCTGTGGTTTAGGTCCAAAATCAATTCAGTCCCTGGACTTCTAATTTTATCCTCGCTAATTGTTTCTTTTAACGAGGAAATGGTTCCTCGTAGGACATAGACTTTTAGCGAGAAAACAATAGTTTTGTCGCCTTTGAATTTGGCGGGTCATACACAATTTGCCGCCAATCAAATAACGACAAAATCATTATTTCCTCGTTGAATGCCGTTTTTGCGATGAAAAAATTCATCACTCAAGTATCATATTTCCTCGCTAATAACATGACGATTTGGGAGACCAAATTATGGTCACCTTTAGTGATGAACTAAAATATTAGTCGTAGAAAGTGATATATAGGGAGGAAAACATGTTCCTTGTAAAAAACCTAATGGCATTTAGTGAGGAACTTAATTATTCCTCACAAAATGTGACATTTACCGAGAAAAATAAATTCCTCGCTAAAAACTTGGTCGCTAAAGAGACTTTCTGTTGTAGTGTGGGCATATTTCATTGTTCTCATATCCCTTCCCAATCAAGTAGTCACTTCGACGGTTATACCACATCCGTCCGGATTGTTTCAATCCATATAGTGAGCGTCTCAATCTTATTGAAAACGCGCTCCGTGGTTTAGAGCCACTTGACTTGGGTAATTGAAGTCCATCTGGAACCTTCATATATATATATATATATATATATATATATATATATATATATATATATATATATATATATATATATATATAAATCTCTGAATCTAGATCCCCATAGAGATATGCTGTAACCACATCCATAAGCTGCATGTCAAGTTTTTCAGAAACTACCAAACTGACAAGGTAGCGGAACGTTATAATGTCCATTAGGGGAGAATATGTCTCCTCGTAGTCGATTTCAGGGCGTTGTGAGAAACCTTGCGCCACAAGGCGGGCTTTGTATCTAACAACCTCATTTTTCTCATTACGCTTTCTAACAAAGACCCATTTATGGCCACAGGCTTTATACTTGGGGGTGTCAGCGTTATAGGCCCAAATACCTGTCTCTTTGTTAGTGAATCCAATTCAACCTGGATCGCATCTTTCCATTTAGGCCAGTCTGCTCTTCGTTGACATTCTTCAACGGAGCGAGGTTCGATATCATCGTGTTCTATAATTCCTTGAGCAATAGAATATGCGAACACATCATCAAGGATAATAGAATCTCGATTCAACGTCTCATGTACACTAGTGTAATTCATAGAGATCTCCCTATTCCCTGGAATTGGTTCTAACATTGGAGTGTCCCCCAATGATGTCTCTTGGACATAACCATAATCCGGAATATCTTCATGAGATGGGCTATTTATGTCGATGATTAATGGATCTTTCTGTGCCAAACTCACTTTCTTTCTCGGGCGAGAATCCATCGAACCTTTGGGCCACCCACGTTTCCTTGCTGGGAGCCCGGCTTGAGCCACATTACCATCACTATTAGTGGTGGTGGCGCCATGCCCAATACCCCTAGGGGTGGCGCCATGTCCATGATTTTTAGGGACATCAATCCTTGCAGGCACGTTTGAAGCAGGTATATGTGATCTTGTCACTTTAGAGATATCAGAAAACACATCAGGTATAGAGTCTGCTAGGTTCTGAAGATTGAGAATTCTCCGCACTTCAATTTCGGACTGTGCGGTTCGGGGATCAAGATGAGACAAAGTGGGGACAGACCACGACAATTCATGTCGTTCCTGTTGAACATTATTGTTCCTATCTCCCCCTAACGACGGGAAGACTGTCTCATCAAAGTGACAATCCGCAAATCTAGCGGTAAATAGATCGCCTGTCAAGGGTTCTAAGTAGCGGATAATGGTTGGAGAGTCATATCCAACATAAATGCCTAATCGTCTTTGAGGACCCATTTTGGTGAGTTGTGGCGGCGCAATTGGCACATAAACTGTACACCCAAATATGCGTAAGTGTGAGACATCAGGCTCATATCCAGTAACCATCTGGGACACAGAAAAGGGTTGAGTGGCAGTAGGCCTCAGACGAATGAGCACAGCTGCATGCAATATTGCATAGCCCCAAGCAGAAACAGGAAGATTCGTGCGCATAACCAATGCTCTAGCGACCATTTGAAGTCTTTTAATGGCAGCTTCTGTGAGACAATTTTGGGTGTGAACATGAGGAATAGGGTGTTCAACCTCAATCCCAATAGACATGCAATAGTCATCAAACGTTTTTGATGTAAACTCTCCACTTCTCCAGCATTGTCAAGACGAATTGACTTAATGGGATGATCAGGGTGGTGAGCCCTTAATTTAATGATTTGTGCTAGGAGTTTAGCAAATGCAGCATTTCTTGTGGACAATAGCATGACATGTGACCATCGTATCGATGCATCAACCAACACCATAAAATATCTAAATGGTCCGCAAGTTGGTTGAATAGGCCCACAAATATCACCTTGGATTCTTTGTAAGAATGGAATATTTTCCTTAGTGTCCTTTGCATATAGGATGGTCTCGATCCTAATTTTGCTAAAGAGTAGGCTTTGCAAAACGAAAGAGGGGCTTTAGAAGCAACCAGGGAAGTATCTGGTTGAGCCACGAAGTCACAATTGACTTTAGAAGTAGAAAAAGGAACCAAGAAGGTATTGGTGGTGTCAATACCACTTTTGGGCCGCAGGGGGTAGGCGGCGCCAGCCCTACCTTGGATCGAATTTTGGTTCTGACTTCTTTTCGTTTTGAAAAATGGATGTCCGTGTGAAGTCTTTAATATACGGATCATCATATCACGACCTGGGTGTCCCAAACGGTCATGCCAAAGCCTATATGTGTAAGAATCCCATAAGTCATCTCTCATGATATGGTTGGATTCAATAATTCGAATAGTGGTTGCATACAACCCACTAGATCGACACATAAGTTTCTCTAATACTCGTTTATGTCTGTAGTCATTAGAGGTGATGCAAAGGAACTCTTGTCCATTCTCACAATGTGTTTCCACATGAAAACCATTGGCTCTTATATCTTTCAAATAAAGTTCGAATTAAGGTATGTCCAAGACATTAAGTAAAAGAATCGACACTTTATTAATAGCCAATGATTACATCAAAGTTTCTTAACCAAAGTCTAATCCAAAAATAAAAGTCAAACTTAGACAGATTGTAGTCACTCCATCCATTTGGTAACTCCAATCAGATATGACCAGGGAAGTAGAGAGAGATGTCGGTGGAGCGAGGCTCTTTTAAGTACCGCTAATCTCAATTACTTTCCTAGACATCATACTTCATTGGATGCGCCACTTGGGATAAAATCAGCTGTCCCCAATTACACTATCCCCATTCTGTCCCCATGCATTCATTGGTCCACAAAAAATAAAAAATAAAAAAAAAGATTAAGAAAATATTTTTTTAATCTTTGTGGACCAATGAATGCATGGGGACAGCATAGGGATAGTGTATTGGGGACAGCTGATTTCATCCCGCGCCACTTGAGAAAGAGTTAATACAAAATTGTCATTTATTAATTAAGGCATAATTGCCATTACATAATTCTTGGAAAAATAAAAGACTATTTAATCAAAATATGCGGCATCAACATGGTTGTTTTCCTCGCTAGATTTGAAGTCTGTAATGATGAGATTGACGTCATTGTCATTTCCATCATCTCCTTCAGCTGCGAGATGTGCCTCATGCTCTCTCCTATCTTTATACACTTGTATTGTGCAGCTTTGTTTTTCCACTCGCATTCTAGTGCTTTAGACCAATGCTTTAAAGATTCACATCTATAGCATTACCTCACCCATTAATTGAGAAGCACCTTGTGCATTTGGACATCCTCCATGGACGTTGGTGGCGACACCACCACTACCGGCAACGCCTGTTTTGCCTCTCCCACGTTGGCCAATGTTGCCACGTGTCCGCTTATCAATCTCGCTATTTTCCTTCCTTTGTAGGGTGGTTGTATGAACCCACACGTCCATTTCGTTGGCCCCTAACTTTTTAGGGTTCCGCTCCTTGCGCCATTCTTTAGGTGCGCTATTATAATTCGCCTCGTGAACGCTCTTAGTTCCAACGGGCCTTTGAATTATAGTTTTTCACGAGTATGTTGTTAGTTTTCTTAGTAACTGACATAAGTTGATGAAACCTCGTAATCCATCTAGCATTGCACACAAGCCTATTGCTTGGTAATCATTAACGCTGAGACGGGGAAGGTTGAGAGGATTTTTCTCAATTAATCTTTAGTCTGTGAGCTCTTCTCCACAGAATCTCATTAGTAGTGAGGTGATTCTTGACGTCATTCACCCATCGGTGATAACAAATGTCATTTGAATCTGGTTTAGCGAAGTCGAGTTTTTGCACGTTTGCATTCGACATTCAAAGACAAAGGAGAATAGATTAGTTTCAGAGTAAAAACTTCCACGACAACTAATATAAGATTTCCGAGCCTTAATGCTACCAAGAAATCGATTTCCAAGAATATTTGGATTAGACCGAACAATGATGTTTAATATGGTTACAATTTGATGCTTATGGACGGTCTTAGTCCGAGCATTATGAACACTCTTAGTTCATACGAACACTCTTAGTTTGTTAAGCGTGAATCCCCATAATTCCGCTATATTCCAAAATTGTGCAAAAAATAAAAGGAATTTAAAATAAAAGAAAGCAGCAACCTTAATCACAAAACTTACGTGTTGAAATTCGGAGCAGATTCTCTTCTGAACAGCTTTCACTTTGATTGTTGTACTGGTCTCAAAATAACTCCGATAAGGCTGAAATTTGGAGGTCAGATGGAAGAGACAGAGACGAACAACTCTGATGAAGAAATGATTTTGATCTGAGGTTCCAAACTAAATGTTTTGGAGCCTGTAAGCAGACGGACGTACACAGGAAAGGAGAAGGATGCAGTCGGTGTGCGTTGGTGCTGCAGGGGCAGCAGGGATGCGTGTGCAGGGGCGCGTAGGTGCTGTAGGGGCAGGTGCGCAGGTGAGGCTAGGAGCTGCGGCAGTGAGGCTCGAAGGTGGCAGTGGCAGGTTTTGAAGAATTTTCTGGTTTGGTTTTTCTCTTGTGGTTAGGGCTCGTGCTGATAACGTGTTGTAGAGAATTGGAAAAATTGTATTGTATTGTATTCATCTCACCATGAGGTTTATATAGGGTTACATCATGTATACAAAAGGCAATACATAATAGCTATACTGATCAATCGCACATTACAAGTATGTCAATCGCATACATTACGAGTCTGTCAATCGCAGACATTAAACAATACCTATTGCATGAATAGTCATTATCATTTGCAACATAACTTGTTTTATCTTTGATTTTCATAACCCTGAATCAAGTCTTTTTATCTTCGGAGTCATTTATTATTCAGTCTTTATTAAATTATTTCGTCAACCAAAACATCTTCAAAAATTATCAAACTTTGTCAGTAGTTAGTTTATTGTGTCTAGAGTCTGTCTGTAAATTTTCGTGACATTTAGAATAGTTAGAGTCGTCTGCCAGTCAGATCTTTATAATTGGACAGTTTATGTTTTATTTTGTTTTGAGTCTTTAGATTAGTGATTAGACCACAATCTCTTGCGGGAACGATACCTACTTACCTATACTATTTTCAACATTCTTGTAGGGTTAAATTATAGGCATTTTTGGGCATCTATTTAGGTGGATAGAAATAGCCTATCAGGGGTTGATTGAAGATGACAATGATGTTACTCTTGTAACTCTGAAGAAGAAGACCGGCAGACCTCTTGGAAGCAAGAACAAGAACCAGCGTCCCCAAAAGAAGTCTAGTGGTGCCTCTTTGAGGCTCACTACCCTGCAGCCGCTTGTTCTGTTCCCAGCCTGAGAGACAAGGGCAAAGGAAAGCTTTAGGTTTTCCAGGTCTCCTTGCCTAATACTAGAAGTTGGGTCTTCTACTGCTTTCATCTTAGTTCCTCTAGTTGTATACCAATTGAGGTCTCTAGGCGATTAGGTTACCGTCCATGAGAGGTTGGTAGTGAGGATTTTGTTTCTTTGTTGTTAGGCTCAATAAGTGAGTGAATGTGTTAACAGTGAGGGTCACTTATCTTTTGCTTGACAGCTTGTGCCATTTATGATTTTGGTATGAGATAGCATCTTATGCACGTGCCTTCTGGCCATGGATAAATAATGAAATTATCTATTTTTCAAAAAAAAAAAAAAAGCAATATCAAAATATCAAAATTTGCTGATGCACTTTCTTTTCCAAATAAACTCAAAGGGATGACATATCACTGTTTGAACCCAAAATGGTTAAGCTCATCTCCATTAGTGCTTAAGTGCTTAACCCACCATAATCCCATAAGTGCTCCATAATCCCATTAAGTGCTCCATCATGATTTGTTTAAGGCCAACCACTATGGCCTTGCAGCCTATATATAGAGGCTACGATGAAGTAACAACACACACAATTCATCAACCAATCTCTACGACTACTCAAGTCTTCCCAGAGCAACCCCTCTCCTTCTCTTACCGGTGACCACACTCCAGTCCTAGTCTTCTCAGGAGATGACTGTCAGTGCCACCAAACCCTCTGTCAAAGTGCTTCGGTCCTAGTTGTAACGCCCCAAGCTGCACCTCACCAGCTTAAGCACGTCACATTGCCGCGAGTCTCTAAAACGTAAACCGAACGCTCGATTTACATCCTAGAGAACCGCTAGGCATTGTGACGTGCTTAAGCTGGTGAGGTGCAGTTTGGGGCGTTACAGAAAGTGTTATCAGAGCAATGCTTCCGAGTTTTCGATTTCAACCATTAAAAACCTCTGATACTCGAAAAGGTTCTGTCAGCTCGTGAAAATGTTTCAATTTCTGTTGCTTAGCGATTTACGTGTTTAACTCGAGCTAACTTTGAAATGTGTTTTGTCGGAAATACGCTTTGTGCCGAAAAAGGCAAGTTTTAGTGGAAATCGTTGTTTAACTTTAACATGGGTTTTTACATTTGAGGTTCTTGAACAAAACCTTATACTGATTTAAACAGTTTTTCGAAGTTCGTCTAGAGTCTTGATTTCCGATTACGTGGGAGATTTTAGGAATTTCTTTACCATGAAATTCCGGTTCACTCCTTGGTTGTGAGAGGGTAAAAAGAAAGTTTACCTGAAAGGGTTGTTGCTAGTATGTGTTCATATAATTACAACTCTTCACCCAGTTTAGGGCCCGACTGGCCACCGGATCCCCCTAATGTATACCAAGGTTGAAAGTTGTTAATTACTGAGTACAACTTGAGACAAATAAATGACCCTAGAGTTATTCTCCGAAACTTAGACTTGTTGTTAGTCAGAACTATTGTTTGTTTTCCCTTTTGGATCCCTTAATCCGACAATCGTTATCCCTTCTTCGAAAGGTTGACTTATGTTCCGACTTGTCTCTGTAATGGAACTTGTGCTTGCCATTGCTTTGTTCAGTGAATCCGGTTTGGTAAAGTTGTGGTTGTTGCTATTAATGTTGGACTTGGTAATTGATTCTTCTTTGGATATCTTGTCGAGTCTAGTTCACTTGATTGCTTCCACAGACTCGATTGTTGTGATTTGTCTTAAATTCTTTTCAAGTCCACCTGTTATATGTTTATACGTAATGTTGAGTTGGTTTATGGATTCACTTTCACTTGGTGCACAGACTCGATGTTGCATTTGTCTTGTAATCTTTATCGAGTCCAGTTACTGTTCATCCTTCTATTTGTTCTTTGAATCTGAACGAGTATTGCCACCCAAAGCTCCTCCACAGTGCACAGACTGCGACAAAGATTATGTGGGCCCAATATGAGGTAAAAGTAAAAAGGAAAAGGTACGTGAACGACAAACTTTAGGTCCCTATAAGCATAGTGGATGTTTGGACAACTGTCTTGTGAATTTCTTTTAGTTGTATGAGTGATGTTGATTGTTGCTCTCATGTTAGACTTGAAATGTCATTTGACAACTCTCGAAGAATTCGAATCATTATTCCTGGAAGATCCTGTCGAACTCAACTCGTTGACACTTCTCGTGCCTTAGGGGTATGAGTCAAGGAAAAGTGGATCTTCAGCTATTTAATCTACTGAACAGCGGAATGAAATTCCTCGCTGGGACATGTCAACTTCGATATTAAGTAAGAGGGATTTAATTGTGCTTTAGTACTCGCCATTTGACGTTGCTTGTGGAAATTTAGGATTGTAAATCTGAAAGCATGGATTCGGCGAGTGGTACCATTTAAGGCGTTGCTTTGTGGTAGCCGAGGAAGCTAGGCGATTAGAAAACTTATAGGTTTGACTAAGGTCACCCTATGATATACCTAGTTGCGTTAGACCTCCTCGGGAATGCTTTAGCAAGTTAATGCGTATTTAGCATAGGCCAGAAGCGTATCATAAGGGAAAAAGGAAAAGTGGTGTGTGTCCATGGTGCGACCTCTATGGCGACTCCTCGAATTATGTTTCTTCGACTCACTCGTGTGTGAGGCGAAAACTCCGAGTCAATTATGGCTACAGTTGACTAGAGTTTTTGGACGTCGAGATTTGCGTACGTACGAAGAAACAAGGCTACTTTGTTCCGTGGACTAAATGGTTCGACTTTAGGTATCGACAGATTGGGTAAACATCGACGTGTTTGACTCTTGCGTGGTTGAGTTCGTTCGGAGCTCCACCATTTTCCGAAGTCAACATTGGAAGGTCATGAAGTAAGACGTCTTTCAAGGAAGGGCAGACGACTCTCTGGGATTCTAGCCGTCTACAACAATACGTATTACTGGTAAGAATCCTAGAAGGATTGCAAGTATTTATTTCTTGCTAATAGTTACGTTGACTTTTATTCCCTTGTTTTGGTTGATGTTGTTTTATGATTCTCCAACCTCATTAAAGTTCTGGTTGGTTGAAATCATGATAGTTCAACGTTGAAACTTATCCATTTGAGTTGTTTCCAAGGTTTAGAAAAAATCTTGTGCTTTGAGGGTTCAGGTTGCAAAAGTATTTTGACTAAAGTGATTTCAAAATTGTTTCCGAAATTGTTTCCAATTCCAACAAACTTCACCCAAAGGTGAGACATTTTAACTCTCAAGGTCAATTCCGAAGTCGGAATTACAATTATGTGGTTTTGTTGTTCTTTCTTCACAATGTTAGGTATCTTGGCCAATGATCTGGAAAATTTCACTTCATTTCGACTGGACATGAAGTCGTGGCAATTTTTCCAAATCTGCTTTACGAGAAAGGAAAATTTGAAAACTTCTCTGCAAGTTGTTTTGGTAAAAATTTTCACTTCCTTTCCCTTCCCTTCTTGGAAGTTTACAGTTGTGGTATTGAAAATCATTTGGGAATTTCCGAGAGCTCAAATTCAATTTCTTAGGAAATTTGCAAAGCAAAGTTTTGGGCATTGTTTTCGGTTGCTTATCCATAAATGCACTAGACGATTGGCAACCGAAGGTCGAGAAAGAGATGTGTGAGGAATGAAAGGCGGAAAGCTTGCGTCATCACCATTAGAAATGCGACTTGTGTGTACTTAGCTTTTTGGCTTAACAGGGTCTTGTTAAGGTGTAGACTAGAAAATTGTCTTGACGTCAAGTACGTTACGAGTGTTGTTCATGGTTGCTTAACCATCAGTTCCTCTAATTTTAGCAAAGCTTGCGAGATCGACGCTGTGCTATGCGTGGAAGCGTGTGAGCCTTCAGTCTCCAAGGGGTAAACATTTAACGGTGATCCTCGAATTTCGTCGAATCGTGACGGAAGGGCTTGTTGAAGATCGTTATCAAGACTGGTCGTCGGTTCGACAAACTAGTGTCCAAGGACCTGTTGGCACGTGGTTGTTGCAGGAGGGGCAACATGAGTCGATGTTGCTAAACGGCGCGTATCGTCCGCGTGGTTAGAAAGAGTACTTCACTTTCAAGTTCGTGGAGTGAATTTAAAGGGTGCTAAGGGATGGTTTAAGTTATGTGGGTGTCCATAGTAATTCGACGGAATTTACTATGCGATAAAATGCGAAATGGAAATAAAAGACCAAGTATTCGGTGAATTGAGATAAATCGTTGACGAAATTGGAAACATGATCTTTGCTTGTGTATATGTTAAATTGGTCAAATTGGTCAAGACTGGTCAAACTAAGAAATGTTGGTCAAACTTTAGTCAACTCCTGGTCAAACCAGGAAAAGTTGGTTGGACGATTTATTAATCGTCGAGAATTATAATATTTGTCCAATAGACTATTAACGATCGAAATGTCGGAACTTAGGACTCCAGTTACCCGAGGAACGGAAGGTTCGCGACTCTAGGAGTACGTGAGAGAAAGCATCGAAATCCAGGTAGGGATTCGGAACTCTCCTCGATGCGTGTTTTTACTTCCTTAATTGTTTTCAATATGATGCATGTTACGTAGTGTGGCTTGGTTAAGTTAAAATGCGATGCATACTGACCAAACCGTATGAGAAAAGGTGTGATGGCTTGAGAGCGAAGGGTGGCTCTGACTTCCTTGGGTTCGATCCCCAAAACCTTCGGAGGGTTAGCTACACCGGTCGGACGGTGAGCGATCGCAATGACGACCCGATCCGTGTGTGTAGCTAGGTAGCGGACGCTCTCGCTACGCTTACCTGGTGATAAATTAATTTGAGGTAAGGTCGTGTAGTGGGTCTATGGGACCGGCAGTCAGGTAATATTTGGATTTGGCGCCGTATTTATTTAAGCATCATGCATCAGTTTTCAAGTTGAAAAACATTAAAGTTTGTCGTTCTTTTAAACACTTGGTTTAAGCATGTTTTCATACTGAGGCCTCAATAATTTATTTATCGATTTTCAAATCTAGTCGAGATAGAGTTCCTATTGAGCAGCGAGGACGAAAGCTCACCCTTACAACAGTGTGGATGCAGGTACTGTGCACTAGTGATGGGACAATAATGGACGGAGCTGGGTGTGCGGAACAAGTTCGGTAAATCGTCGTTTGGACCTTATTCTAAATTCTATTTCTTGAACTTAGTGTTTCGGAGCTTGTTGTTATCTAGCCTCGTGTTAAATTCAGTTGAATTTTCTTTCATTGAAATCTGTACCTCGTGTGAGCCTTTATCCAAGTTCTGGACGAACGAAATAGATTTTAGCTATTCAAGTTTTCACCTCAAAAATATTTGTAGCTTCTGCTGTGTTTTCCAAAAAAGGTTTTCAAACAAAATGCCTAGCGGTTCTCTAGGATGTAAATCGAGCGTTCGGTTTACATTTTAGAGACTCGCGGCACTGTGACGTGCTTAAGCTGGTGAGGTGCAGCTTGGGGCGTTACACTAGTCTCCTCGGGAGCCGACTGTAGTACCGTGACCACAACGGTTACGGAACTAGCCAAGCAAGGGTAACACCCTCGCAAACCAGCCAAGCTAAAGTCACGCTTTAGCAAGTTCTCCCCACTTCCCAGTGATTTTCGCTCTGCTCGATCTACGACGTCGAGTATCGATTGTGTGATTTTGAAGAAGCTTAGCAAAAATTCTCACCACGAGGCACAAAGAATCCCGCAACGAGGTTGGTGCTCTCCTCGTCCACAATCGCTCAAAAGAAGTCAGGTCAAGGGACACCCCCGACGACCGCACCCGAACGGTGCTGGCACGCCCGCGCAGAAAAGAAACTGTTGACTAGCTGCAATAAAATTGGAGTCAAACAATCACCTTGTGCTTTAGTAAATACAACTTGAGTAATATAATATACACATGCATTTGTTGTTTGCTATATTCTAATTCTTGACACACAAAACAAATTAAGTAAAGTTTACGTGCTTAATCCTCTGTTTCATTCTACAATGTAATATCTAAAGTCTTCCATACGTACAGGACCAAAAGAAAATCCTTCATGTACTACAGATCAACCTAAGATGATTCAAATGTTCATAACTTCACATATCGATTCCTATACTTCCATGAGCGAAAGACTGCATAAGCGAACAAAATAGCCACAGTCTAGGCTAATTATGCATTATGTTAACTTGAACTCTGAAAGTTTTAAGGAAGGTAATGGTTTGTGGAGGAACTATGTCAATTTCAATGGCGGGCATCCGACTGAAATAACTAAGCAGCAATTTTTCAAGCTAAAGTGGATTAGAAATTCCACTGTCACATGTCTTTCACATGTTCAAGCACTATTTGAACTGAATTAGGCAACTTTAGATTAAAAAAAAAGAAAATTAAAAAAATTAGGCAACTTGAGATTAGTCTCCTAAATGTTTCGGCTGAAGTGAACTGCACTATTTTTGCAGGCGCTAAATAAATTTGACTCCTTATCGTCCTAACTATATGAACCCTCACTACATGTTTGTGTTGATTCATACATTCTAAACCGGCCACAAAAAGAAATGAAGAAGAAAGAGAGGCCGCAGCCAAGAGCTTTGACTTTAGACTCCTAAGCAGCGTTTAAGATGTCTTGCTACTTAAAGAAAAGGTTCTATGCATCTGTCATAAGTTGAAGAATGAAATGATGAACACATGAACTTTTTATATTTCTCAATTGATCATTTATGTTGTCAGTCAATAATATTGTTATTCAAAATTGAGATAATTTTCATCAAATCCATAACTTGTCTGGGGGTTGAATGGACTCTGATCTGGGCTGCAGTGCAATAAAAAACTACAAACCAAAAAAACATAAACGTTATCAAAATAATGTAATCACTGGCCCTCTGAAGTACTGGATGCTAAACGCAGAGACCAATTACTCCACCATCAATTTAAAGGATATAATTTTTAAAACAAACACAACTGAAACAGAGCAGAAGATAGATTATTTTGATTGTTCCTCATTCAATATTGTTTTCAATAATTTTATGTATATATTAGCAAAGCAACTTTGGAACAGAGAATATACCATATATTGGACTGAAGACCAATTAAATTCCACAACAACAAGGTATAGTAATCGTAGAATTGAATTCCAGTTTATATTTTGTTTTCTGTGATACAAGTTGATCACAGAGACCTATATATATATTTGGAACAAGGGAGTTGATAATACAGAGTAAACCAGAGCTAAAATGTCGACTTCACTGTTTCAAGTATGTATGATCTTTTCTTTTTGTGCAAGTCTTCTTACTCCAATCAGCTGCCATGACAACTCAAGGCTTCACAAGAAACACGCAGCCTTGTTCGTCTTTGGTGATTCGCAGTTTGATGTCGGAAATAATAACTACTTGAACACTTCCACTGAACTTCAAGCAAATTTCTGGCCATATGGGGAAACATTCTTCAAGCAACCCACTGGTAGATTTTCGGATGGACGTCTAATCCCTGATTTTATTGGTAAGGTACTCTATGCAATATGCTGATTCTGTTTAACAATAAATATTACGGAAAAACTGGTTGTCACAATTCCATTTTCTACAGCTCAGTATGCAAAGTTGCCACTTATTCCACCATATTTACGACGTGGGTTCAAAAGCTATACTTATGGGGTCAACTTCGCATCTGCCGGGGCTGGTGCTCTAGCTGAATCTTATCAAGGATTTGTATGTCATCTCCCTTGTGTGTGTGTGTCTTTACGTCTCAAGTCTTCTGGTTACACTTACAGCATATATATGGATCATTAGGCTTGAAACCAAGTACATATATAATGTAGGCAGAAGAAGATATACGTACTTAAATATGCATGATTGGGGTGATCAATTTCTTATTTTCAGGTCATAGACCTTAAAACTCAACTGGGTTATTTCAAGAAAGTGGAGAAGCAGTTGAGGCACAAACTAGGCCATGCAGAAGCCTACACATTGCTGTCAGAAGCTGTTTACTTAATTGGCATTGGAGCCAATGACTATTCTTATGCACTCGGCACAAATTCCAGTTTGTTTGAGTCCTCACCTGAAGAATTTGTTGGCCTGGTGATAGGAAACCTGACAACTGTGATCAAGGTACTATATCCAGTTATATTTCAGGATTGTGAACTGGAAAAAGAATTTGATCATTTACTTACTTCATACACAATTGGCAGGAAATATACAAGAAAGGAGGAAGGAAATTTGGGTTTACAAGCATGGCTCCTCTGGGTTGTGTACCAAGCATGAGAGCAATGAAACCAGGAAACACAGGCACATGTGTGGAAGAAGTGAATGCGGTAGCGAAACTACACAACAGAGTACTTGATAAAGTCCTCCTAAAGCTTAAAGGACATCTCCCAGGATTCAAGTATTCATATCCAAATGTATACCCTCACATAGACGAAATATTTAACAATGCGTCTAAACATGGTAAACATGGCCATTACAGTTTCAGTTTCTTTATCTTTTTCTTTTTCTTGTGTTATAAGCTAAGACCATTTGTTTTGCTATAATTATATGGTTAAAGGTTTCAAGGAGGGAAAGACGGCATGTTGCGGATCTGGTCCATACAGAGGAATTGGGAGTTGTGGAGGGAAGCGAGGCGTGACAGACAATGTTACTGAATATGTGTTTTTCGAATCCAATCATCCCACAGAAAGGTTTTACCAGAAAGTTTCCAAGTTATGGTGGAGCCATACCCCTAAACAGACTGAGACTTACATTGGTCTGAAAGAGCTATTTGAAGTTTATTGAAAATGTTTTAATTGTTGCAGACGCAATCGAGCATTTAATCAAAGTTTGGCTCATCAACTTTATTTAAATGAATAAATGAATTAAATGAATATATCTTCTGTCCCAGCCTTTTTCCTCTCTTGATACTTGAATGCACATATTATCAAATCAAAAGACGTGTTTTCTTCTTGAGTAATTTGTATTTGATTAATAATATCAACAAGCTATATAATTATAAAAAGCAAATAATAGTTCCATCTTCTATATATTTTTCTAATATTCACTACTAGAATTATGTCATTAGACATCACCACTATTAAATCGGTCGGAATTGCACGCGATGTAAAAAATACATCCTAACATCGGTTTATGAAATATCGATTTCTATTGTGATTATAAATATCGGTCATTAAATTAACCGATGTGTAAAGTCTCGTTCAAAAATTTTAAAAAATTTGCGGAGGGACTAAGTTAAAAATTTTAGAAACGCGGGGGACTAAATTTTCATTCCCTTCATTCCTCCAACAGTCCAACACTTGAATTTTTTTTTCACCCTGAAACTTTCGAACCGTAATGACTAACTCTCACTCCTTCCAAACCCTACTCTTCCCCACCACCCCCCCTCCCCGGACTCTCACTCTCTCTCTATGATGAACAAGCTCCGGAATTTGGTCTTTTCCCTTAAACTCTGTTCGATCTCCACCGCAATCCTTTTTCTCTTTCTCTCCGTTCTCGATCTAACTCAACAAATTGAGCACTTGGTGGCCACTGTGTTGATCTAGATCCAGGGCTTATGGGCTTATTCTTTTTGGGTATTTCAATTTGGCTCTTTCCAGTCGTTCCTCTTCCTCTCTCGTGCGAGGTCATTCAACTCAGATGCTTTCAATTCAATGGCGAGGTCATTCGTGCGAGTTTCGTTCTGTCCGAGCGCAATTTCGATTCAACTCGGATGCTTTCTCTTCTCTGCTGACGGAGAGTTCGCGTCTTGGGTCAGTTCTCAACCTCTTTTTGCTTGGTTTCTGTGTAGATTGGAGCAGGCCTCTGGCCTCGCAGGTGTGCGTCTAGTGTGACCGGACAGGTTGCTGTCGGAGGTGATTGGGATGGAGATCGGAGACTGGGGCGTTGGGATTTCGATCTGTTTGGTTTTTATTTGATGACGGTGGCTGCACGGAGACTGGGTGAGCGGAAGATGGTGGTGACTGGGTGTGTGGCGACGGTCGGGGATTCGGATCCGGCAGTAGGGTTGTTGACCCTCTGGGTTTGGGGATGGAGACGGTGGGAATATAGGCTCGGGTGTTGATCTTCTTCATGGAATTGGGCATGCGAGCTTTGTGTTTGTGGTGGTGGTTGATGTGTGGTCAACGACGATTGGGGTTCGGTATCGGCGCCAAACAGATTATGGAGGAGCCTACAATCCTGCAGCAGTGTCCAAACACGGTGTACTACATATTATCACATTATATTGGTTTATTTCTTATTTTCTTTCCATTCTACTAGTCGGTCACAGTGTATTATTAACATTCGAGGTGTTGCCGACAAGTTTGATGGAGAGGATAACAATAAAGCAAATGAAGTCGTCCTGAGTATTGTTGACCTTGCTGGAGCTGAAAGAGAAAAGAGAACTGGGAATCAGGTTTGGCTTTGTTTTTTTTCCTTTTAATCTTTGTTTCAACTAAGGACGTTGTAGAATGTTTTTCTATTACTTTTTTTACTTTCTTTCTTTTTCTTCTTATTATTAAATTTGGTGCAGGGAGCAAGGTTGCTTGAAAGTAATTTCATCAACAACACATCGATGGTTTTTGGCTTGTGCTTGAGAGTATGTAACTTTAAGTCAGTTTTCTGGATCTTCTTCATGTGTGCTTGGTGATAACCAATGTATCATTTTCTAGATATAAAATTGTCTGCTTCTTTTAAAAAAACTCCAAGACCTTTATATCTTTTCTTTGCTCTGTGTTTCTTTTTTTATATCTATTTATGTGTGTGCCTCTGTAGTCATTCTCCTTTTATTTTTGGTGTTTCAGTCCTTATTGGAGCATCAGAAGAACCCTAAGAAGCCAATGCAAAAGCACTTTCAGAACTCATTGGTATGTTTTCCTGTACTGGTTCTATATTACTTATATGTAGTCTTCATTGGCTCTAACTTTTCTTCTCTTTCATCCTTGGTGACACCACACACACATTCAGATTAGATATGGATGACATGTGTACCTAACTCATTGTGTGCTTTTAGTTGTAGCCATATATGCTTAAATGATTAATATACCAATTGATACTGAAAATCTGAAATAGGGCTAGACATGGTCTTTCGAGTCCCTATAATATCTGTTACAATTGCTTAGGACTATTGTTACTGATGCAATGATCTTTGGACAGTTGACCAAGTACTTGAGAGACTATTTGGAAGGCAAGAAGGGGATGTCACTGGTAATTTTTTTTTTCCCTTCCAAATTGTTTAACTCGTTAAATTTTTTCAGAAACCTCTGATGAGTACTATTGAAAATCAGTTTGCATTTTATTGTGTATCAAGTTTCTTTGAAATTATTCATGTGATTGATTCGTTACTATTACAGATTTTAACAGTAAAATCAGGAGAAGAAGATTATCGTGATACATCTCACCTGCTAAGACAGGCCTCACCTTATATGGAAATCAAGTACAACTTTACAACACCTTAATGTTGCCCTTCAATTTATTTTTCACATGAGTTGTTAAGAGTTTTTATACTATATGTGCAGGTTTAATAATGCTGAAGACCCTTCAAATATTCCGAACAAAAGGCAAATCCAGTCTTTGTCTAGAACTGAGCAGCGCAAAAGAATGAAATTAACCGGTTCTGAGTCTTGCGTGGTATGTCTTGTTTTTGAGTTGTTCACTTATTTATATCATGTAATTACATCTCTGTGTCATAATTTAATTGGCAGCTTTAGATTTTGTTTGTTCCATTATGCTTCTTTAAATGATTGACGTAAGATTATTTCACTCCGTTTTTTTTTCCCTGCAAGTAAACTCTGGATCCTTATTAAATTATTTTGACTGCATTAATGTAACTCTGAAGGATACATATGGCTCCTGATGATGACCTAAAATGATTTCTTCAGGGTTGATATTTCCTTATTGACTTGGTTATTTAACTCCTTGGTATGTGTATATACGTGCACGCATTTCCCAAGCTTCTGTTGAAATCTTTACATGAATTCCAGGGCATGAATATATTCTTTTAAGTTAAAGAAAATTTTATTTTCATATATTGGTTTACCTTATTGTTTTCTTCTTTTTACTGCATAGCCTTATTTCCTAATTATCTTTTGGCAATGTCTAATACTTGCTTGTTTTGTTATAGCGGCACAAAGAATCTACAAGGTGGAATTAAGTAGTGGTTCAAAACCGTGTAATGTTGACACTGCAGATGGAGAGAGAAACCATCAGATTATGCAGAGTTTTGCTAAAGCTATATGGAATGTTTTGAAGGAGTACAACAAAAAACTAAAGGTAATCAAGAGTCTCATACATTCAATTCATGTAGTTAGTTAGGTAAACTGATTCCTATCATCCAGTTCCTAATTTTGATGCCCATTTGTTGATCAAGCTGAGGCAGTATTCATTCTTTACTTTGGTTCCTTTCCTAACTAGCTCAACTTCCATCAATTATATGTTCAAAAGAAAACCTACTCATCTATCTGGTCATAAGTAGGTGGCGGATGATGAAATCAATGTAGTCGGAATCACATTAATGTAAAGCATCCATTTTCTTCAATCAATGTAGGTCCTGTCATGGAGGATTTGAAATGCGTTGCTGTACTACCATTGTACCATATATATGTTAATGTTATTCATTTTGAACCTCCCTACCTTGGATTTGCTTTATTCTGAATCTTTCAACCTGCTTCACTTCTCCAATTGTTTCTCTAGCTTGTCTTGAACAAATCTCAAAAACCTTTGTTCTTATCTTTTTAAGAGAAAATTTGTATTGCTTCTGTGTTATCATGTAAAGTTGGAATAGATATCTAGAAGGGAAATTTGTAATGTTTTTGTCTGTTTCTCCTTTGGTTATTGTCACAGTGGTCCAGGCAGAGCTGGTATATGCACCACACCATTGCATTCCCACTTGGTTAATGTGGGGTTTGCTAAACTGTAGCATCTTCCATATAACAGGAAAGTGACTAAACTGTATTCCAGGTTGCAGATGAACTTGTAGCAGAGTTTTCTGACCCTATCAATGGTGTCACATCCCCTGATCAAATTGACGAGGTGCGCATTGAAGTGGCTGATTATATACAGAGTTTGATGTAGAAATGTGACTGCCAAGATGTTTTTTGAGTAAGGCTAGCTAGTTTTGGCTTTGAAGCAAAGTTTGGTGTGGAGCTTTTGTACATTGTTGCTCATATGTTTCCAAGCTAGCTTTTGTAAGTTTAGGGGTTTATTTTGTGAATTATGTTGAATCATGAATTTGGAAAGAAAATTAATGGGAAAGCCCCTTATTTTGGATGATGAGAAATGCAATTTTTTTCCCAGCAATAGCTAAATGCAAACTTTTCACATCATGCTTGTCAAAATGAAGTGAAGTATATTAAAGCATAATAAAACAGTAATGCCAAGGAAAACGAAGTCAGTTGAGAGATTAGAAATCAGTATCAAAAATGAAATCGATGTCCTATGATTATCAATATATCGAATTGTAACTCAAAATCGATGTAATCAAAACTACTGCACATCAATTTCTAATCACCAAACCGTAATCTATTATGAACATATAAATCACCTACCATGGAGAAAACCGATGTGTGGTCAAAAGGTGAACATCATTTCTGAATAAAAAAATGATGTAGAATAAAGATACAGACATTGTTCCTAGGAAAATAATGTGGCAACCTACATGTAAAAATGGCCACGAACAAACAATACTCATGGGAACTGATGTCTACAAGTGTACTGGACATCGCTTCTGGAATAGAAATCGATGCAAATGTTCACGTAGGTATTGTTCGACATATACTTTATTAAGCATAAAATGTGAAAATATGAAGAATTAGACATACCTAACATACAAAAATATGATGATTATAACGATTATACATCGATTTGTTTTTTAGAATCGATGTTGGTTGTTGTCTGGGACATCGGTTGAAAACGCGCTTATACTGATGTCTATACTTTTCTCTACACCCACTAAGACATCGGTCGAAAATTAGTTTAACATCGGTCCAGAACCGATGTCTATGAACAAAATTCTAGTAGTGATTAAAAGAAAAAAAAACAGAATATTGGAATCTGAAGTAAGCATGCACATTGGTCATAACAAAACCTTATGCATTGGCAAACAACAACAAACCTTATGCATTGGCAAACAACAACAAACCTTCATCTAATTGATGCAGAGCTAAACAGGAAGGTATATTAAGAAGAGGGTCCTCTGTTAAAAGTATAATCGATCATCAACTAGGCCATCGATTTATTTGACTCTACTTAATAACCAAATAAAAGAAAAAGTATTCCACCCAAGAACCAATACAAAAAAAATTAAAAAACTGACTCTTCCAAAAGATCAGATATAATAATTGAATCCACCTAAGACCTACATAAAAAATGACTCAAGTATAGGAGGCCAATTAACTTATATATATCCTTGTGTTCCACAGCTCCTCAGCAAACACCTTCATTGTTATTGACCAAAATATGCATGTCTAAGCTTTATAGGTTGACCAATTATAACGTCATGGAGAAGCGCACCCCAATTTTCTGTATATAAATATGAAACGAGGGGGATGGTAATACAATGTTTAACCAGAATGGCAACTTTAAGATTGCAAATATATATCGTAGCTTTTTATGCAGCTCTTTTTATTAAGAAGAGTAGCTGCTATGGCCATTATAACTTATAAGCATCAGACACATGCAGCCATGTTTATCTTTGGTGATTCACTATTTGGTGCTGGGAATGATAACTAAATAAATACGAGCACTAAATTACAGGCAAATTTCTGGCCATATGGGGAAACCTTCTTCAACTACTCAACTGGTAGGTATTCGGATGGACGTTTAATTAATCCCGGATATAATTGGTAGGTTCTCTTGTCATTTAATTAAACATTAGGGATTATGAGTTTATGACACAACTCATTGCTAAATTTCTGTTAATCATGCAGCTGAGTTTGCAAAGCTGCCACTTATACCACCATATCTACAACCGGGTTTCAACGACTATACTTATGGGGTCAATTTTGCATCTATCGCTGCAGCTGAAACCCATCCATATGCTTTATATATACTGTTTCTCTTAAAAATAGTATTTTAGGCTGCATTGGCTGCATAGGAGGAAGGAAATATTTTTTTAAATAGATATCTATTAGCTATCTGATTTCTTGTACTTCAGGGGTGAGACCTTCAAACTCCAGTAGGTTATTTCAAGAAAGTGGAGAAGCAGTTGAGGCATAAACTAGTTGATGCATAAGCTCACACATTTCTGTCCAACGCCGTTTATTTGTTTAGCATTAGAAACAATGATTATTTTGTACCATTCTTAAGGAATTCCAGTTTTTTTGAGTCCCACTCACCTGAAGAATTTGTTGGCATGGTGATCGGAAACCTGACAAATGTGATCAAAGTAACATAATCTCTCTCTCTCTCTCTCTGTGCGCGTGCGCGCGTGTGTATCTTTTTCTCATCAGTGTTTATTCAAAAGGTTGTTTTGAAGGATCATTGTGGTCACATGCATTTCGATATTTCAGGAGATATCCAAGACAGGAGGAAGGAAATTTGGGTTTGCAAATGCAGTTCCTCTAGGTTGTTTGCCAAAGATGGGAGCATCAAACACAGGAAACCAAGGTGCCTGCGTGGAAGAATTTTTTTTTTTGGTTAAAATAGGAGTCGGGAAGAGCAAAGTGCTCTCCCAGTACCCCAAATTTATTGAAATAAAAATAATGTACAATCTAATAGGATGGCACAACCGCCAAACCCCTGGAGAACAATGTGAGTGACAACAAATTTAAACAATACAACTAACACAAAGAGAAAGGACAAATTAATGAAAACGAAAGTTAGGGAGACCAAGCTTATCTCGTTGACATTGGTCCTGAATGAAATGAGGAGGCTCGTCCCACCAAGTCAATGCAGACAATGATAAACCAATATTAGCAAGAGCATCTACCACTTGATTACCTTCCCTGAAAATATGAGAAGATCGGAAGTTCATCTGAGATATGCAATGCAAACAATTACCCCATGCCACTCATAAACGCCATGGAACAAGATGAGGATCTCGAAGAAAATTAAGCACATAACAGAGTACTTGCTAAAGTTCTGTTGAAGCCGAAAGTACAGCTCAATGGATTCAAATATTCAAATCCAAATGTCTACTCCAAACTTTCTAAAATAATCAATAATCCATTAAAACATGGTTATACGAGACTTCCTCGTGATAAAAGTAATCCGGGGTTCACACCGAAAACTAATTGGTCTTTTGGGTGATGTGGAGCCCATATGGGCGTGAAGCATGCACACGTGGGTAGCCCGCTCTGTTACCATGATAAAGTAATCTGGGGTTCACATCCAAAACCAATTGGCATTGGATGGATTGGCCCAAACCCTTATAAACCTATAGGCAATGTCCCATTTTTCCTATGTGGGATGTATATATTCTCAACATTTTAGTTTCAGTTTTTCTTTTGTTTCTGTCATAAGCTAATTAATCTTTCTTTTCTAATGCTGCTTTTGTTAATATTATGCTCTAAGGTTTCAAGGAAGGAAAAGTGGCATGTTGTGGCTCTGGACCATACAGAGCAATTGATAGCTGTGGAGAATAGAGAGGTGTGATAGAGTATGAACTATGTGACAATGTTACTGACTATGTATTTTTTGACTATGGCCATCCAACCGAAAGAGTTAACCAGAAAGTTGCCAAGTCATGGTGGAGCCATACTCCCAATGGCACAAGGCCTTACACTAATCTGAAAGATCTTTTCGAAGTTTAGTGCTAAGTGTGACTTACTAGTATCATAAGCAATAACATTTTGCATCTGCATCTTATCTTCCTATTACGTCAAACTTTGGACATCGTCTTCGATGTTTTTATGTATTCTAACTCTTGGCACACAAAAAGAAACTAAGAAAGTTACTCCCTTTTTTTTTATTAAGCCGGCAACAAGTTGTATCACACTAGGTTATGACGGTGGAGCAAACACTTTCTAACCAACGCAATTATATTCAAGTCAAAAAATTTGATGTCAGCAGTAGGCCAGTAGCAAATGCAGTGTTACTACTTAAAAAATAGTCCAATAATAACACTACAATTTCAACTTGTTTGATCTTGCAATGTCAACTTAAGTATCTAATAATACAATATGGTCAACTTGTGTTAGACAGAAAAATAATGGGAAAAAAAAAAACTAAACTAAAGGACTTGAATAGAAACCAGACGAGCTAGACAGAAATGCATATGCACTGTTTACTCATTATTAGAAATTGGACAAGCCAGACTGAGATGCACAACATATTAGAAAAAGAAATCAGGAAAATACGTACACTTGGTCTGTTTCGGGATGGCAGTCATCCCACAGAAAGAACTAAGCAGCAAGTTTCCAGCTAATGTGGATAAGAAATGCCATTGTCACTGGCCTTGAAATGTTCAGCATCTTTTGAAATTGCTAATTAGCAAATCTTGATTAGCTTCGTAACCAGTACAGCTAAGACAAACTGCTAGGACTTGACTAGAAACGCAGTTTTACAGACACATGAATGCTTCTCTTTTTGATGTTGGAGATAGATTCAAAAACTCAGCGAAGTAATTGTTAGGAAATTCGGGTCACCTTTCGAATTCCCTAGCCCAAGACCGAAACCGAATGAAGACAGTAATCACAAACTATGCAAGCAAACACAAGATTGTTGACGAGGTTCGGTCAAACAGTTGACCTACGTCCCCGGGTGATGATGATGGTGGATCCACTAAACGAGAAGAAGATTACAAACTTTGAAGACCGTTTTGGTTCTTCCACTCAAATAACCTCTCGCCTCACAACCCAAATTCTCAATAGAGAATTCCCAAATACACCCGATCTCTCAAAGCTTGCAACTCTCTAAAATCTCTCAAATTATCAGACCACTCAATTGATCCACACACGGATCTCTCTAAACGATGTCTCAACGGCACCCTCCAGAATGAGTCTCTTTCAACCCACAACGGCACCTCCTAGAATGAGTCTCTTTCAACTCACATCTTCTCTAAATGGTGTCTTCCAATCTCTGAAAGCACACACCAAACCAATAACCCTGAATGACTATTTATAGGCTCACGATTAGTCCAACTCCCAATAGGATCTTCAATCCTAAACCTTTACTTCTAAGGAAAAACTCCATAAATCCTAGATACACTAGAATTGCTTACCCAAAGCCTTTAGAAGTAAAGAATCCAAAATACAAAAGGAATTAGATATTGAGCCGCAATCCTAACAATTTCCACCTCGGCTCAAAATCTCTGAACTTTCACTGAACGCAAGCTTCCTTGGGTCTTCGATCTCAACAAACCACGATCACCACCACTCCTCAATGCGCCTCTTGCGCTTGATAGCCAAACTAGTTTGCCAAGTTTCACAACCACTCCAACTTGACCCTTGGATAACAATTCTTTTTCCCAAACATGCACTGTGCAGCCACTTGCATGCAATCCAAGGCTTCACCAAAGTTGCCAAACCTAATAGGAGTGATCTTTAATGGTTTGCACAACTTATCTTGAGCAACATCCCCCTGAAACAATTCTCTCACCATAAACTCCATGGAAATCTTCTCTTGACGCATCACTGTTAGAACACCAAGTTTGCTTCTCAACTTCCTCATTAACTCTACTCTCCAAAGTGGGTGACACTCTGATTGTGGAATATGCATGAGCTAGCATATCTCCACCACAAACTTGTGTTAGGATCTTTATGGGTCTGCCTCCGTTTAAGGACTGCTGCAATTTTTGTTGCTCTTTGAAATTTCATCTCATAAGCAAATTTCGTTCCTCCACATTTACTATTGCTCATCTTCCCCGAATGCCTATAGGAACCAAGATTGCCAATCTTTCCACCTTGAACCAAACTTTTAGTGGAATAGTTAGTTCCACCTCGAACAAAGCTCCTTTCTCAATGATAGAGACCCTTCACATTCTTAACTTTTATCAGAACGAGTGCTCCATTCAACACTTCAAAAGTTCCACCTTAACCCACAATCATCTTGTGGTCTTCAAAAATCCAAAGTCCCAAGAAATATCAGATTTCTCTCGAAACTAGAAACATGGCGACATTCACTAAAGTCCTTTGATCCATCATGCACCTCAATTTTGATTGTTCTAACACTAGCGACTTCGTAGGTTTTATGCACAAACCCACTTCACTAAACCTTCCTACACAGGCCCGTAGGAAGAAAAAAAAAAATCTGTATGTGTTCGAAACAACCCATATCTCATATCCACTCAGCTTGTGGCTTCTCTGAACATGATGTGATCACGATTGCATCTCATAATCTTCTTCGAAATCTTCACTAGCCATGCCTATAGTAGTTCCTCAATTTTCCTTAGCCTTCAACTTTCCACATTAATATCTGATATGCTCGAAACTCATACAACAATAGCACTCCACGTCTTGTCTCTATCTTGATTTCCAAATTTCTCTAACGTCTTCATAGTCGCTCTCGAACCTAGAGCTTTGATACCACTTGTTAGGAAATTCGGGTCACCTTTCGAATTCCCTAGCCCAAGACCGAAACCGAATGAAGACAGTAATCACAAACTATGCAAGCAAACACAAGATTGTTGACGAGGTTCGGTCAAACAATTGACCTACGTCCCCGGGTGATGATGATGGTGGATCCACTAAACGAGAAGAAGATTACAAACTTTGAAGACCGTTTTGGTTCTTCCACTCAAATAACCTCTCTCCTCACAACCCAAATTCTCAATAGAGAATTCCTAAATACACCCGATCTCTCAAAGCTTGCAACTCTCTAAAATCTCTCAAATTATCAGACCACTCAATTGATCCACACACGGATCTCTCTAAACGATGTCTCAACGGCACCCTCCAGAATGAGTCTCTTTCAACCCACAACGGCACCTCCTAGAATGAGTCTCTTTCAACTCACATCTTCTCTAAATGGTGTCTTCCAATCTCTGAAAGCACACACCAAACCAATAACCCTGAATGACTATTTATAGGCTCACGATTAGTCCAACTCCCAATAGGATCTTCAATCCTAAACCTTTACTTCTAAGGAAAAACTCCATAAATCCTAGATACACTAGAATTGCTTACCCAAAGCCTTCAGAAGTAAAGAATCCAAAATACAAAAGGAATTAGATATTGAGCCGCAATCCTAACAGTAATTTCAAGAAGGTGGTGAAGCTCCAGCAGAAATTAGCATCCGAAGCAATGGCTACTTAATTTTATCCGTTCGGCACAAATTCAAGCTTGTTCGAGTACTCCCACTCACATAAAGAATATTTTGGCATTCTGATAGGAAACCTGACAAGTGTGACCAAAGTATTATTGTATGCTGCTGCTTTAATTTATCAACATGACATTAATTTCAAATTTTGTTTTTTGAGAACTAACTTATGCTGAGATTCAATGGAGACCCCAATCGTACAAGGTGTGATTATGTTTGATGAATAATTGAAGTCTTATTCACTAAATGTAGAATCGCTGTAAATCTGTATGTAATTAGGATTTTATTTAATTAGGATATCCTGTAATTATGGAAATATTGTTTCCTATTAGAGTTAGACTACTCCTTTGTACTTGTATATATACCCTCATTGTGGGATGAATAGAATTATCGAATTAACCCTGAATTGAAGTATTCTTTTCTACTTGGTATCAAACCAGGTTCAATCCTTTGAACTTGCGCTGCATCCTTTGAATCCTGAATCCTGAATCCCGAATCCCGAAGAACACCACAAACCGCTGCGTACCACCACCGTTGAAATCAAACCATCCTGAATTTCAAACCACCATCACCCTACCTTTTTTCGAAGAAAAAAAAACTTTTTTTTCAAAAACATTCATATCCATCTTGAAACCCTTGAAAATCCAATCCTGCGAAAATCATGAATTCCTCAATGATGCAATCAGAGAAACAGGCTATGGGGCATTCGGTGACTACCAAATTTTCTGTTATGGCTCAACGCAAACAGGGTCCTCCAGGCTTCTCAGGACCTTCTCCACACCGTCCTCTAGGTAAACCAAATCCATATGCAAACAAAAGGTGCATTATCTGTGGGGAATTAGGTCATAGCAAGGAGCGGTGCTATGAAGTGATTGGTTACCCTGATTGGTGGGACTTCACCAAGAAACCGCAAAAGAATCTGGGCAAGGCCGCTGTTGCTACTAAAGAGGAAGTTTACCTAAACAATGCCTCCCCTAATGTAGCGCAGTCAGGTATGAAGGGTAAGGTTACTTTTAATAGTACATGGATAATTGATACAGGTGCATCTGACCATATGACCAATGACCCAAGTCTTGTGAAAAACCTTAGACGTTCCCCTCAAGCCGTTGTCTCTACTGCTGATGGTACTCCAACTCCGGTCACCGGAGAAGGTTCTATTGCTTTATCTGATACCTTAACCCTTGAATCTGTCTTAGTTGTTCCATCACTAGCTTATAATCTCCTGTCTGTTGGTCAAGTTATTTTAGCTCTTGCATGTATTGTGACATTCTATCCGTCTTTCTGTGTGTTTCAGGACATTCTGACTCGACGGATTCTTGGTTATGGTGTTAGAAGGGGGAAATTATACTATCTGGATCTGACAGAGACTGGAAAGAAACAGAAGCATCTTTTGGGACAAGCTAATCAGATCAACGGGGTAGAGAATGCGAAGGAAGCTGTATGGTTATGGCATCGCCGTTTAGGTCATCTATCCTTTCGTTATCTTAAGAAGCTGCAACCTCAATTGTTTTCAGTTGTTAGTGATTTGGATTTCCACTGTGACATCTGTGAACTGGCCAAGAGTCACCGTATTTCATATTCACCAAGTCTTAATAAAAGTCCTGTTCCTTTTATGAAGATTCACTCCGATGTCTGGGGTCCTGTGAAAATTCCTTCTCTTTCTGGAGCTCGGTATTTTGTAACGTTTATTGATGATTGCACTCGCATGACATGGGTGTCATTACTGAAGAATAAGAGTGATGTATTTGGAATGTTTACCGAATTTCACAAAATGGTGGCAACTCAGTATCAACAATCCTTAGAGTGTTTCAGTCTGACAATGGTGGAGAGTTTGTGAATGGCCCTATGATTGAGTTTTGCCGGTCACATGGAATTCGTCATCAAACCTCCAATTCTTATATAGGGAACCCCAATTTGGGCTCATGATACGTGCCTACGTGGAGACGCAATTGGAGAAGGACCCGCTCTGATACCATGTTAAAGTAATCTAGGGTTCACATCCAAAACCAATTGACAATGGATGGAGTGGCCCAAACCCTTATAAACTCATAGGCAAAGTCCCATTTTTCCCATGTGGGATGACATATATTCTCAACATAATGGTTTAGCAGAACGGAAGAACAGGCAGTTGATGGAAGTTGTTCGTGCTTCCTTATTTGGCATGAATGTACCTCGGTCCTATTGGGGAGAAGCAGTAAAATTAGCAGCATATCTTATCAACCGTACTCCTTCACGGGTGATTGAGTTTCAGAATCCTCATCAGAAGCTTCATACACTTTTGACCATCCCTTCTATGCCTAATTTGGAGCCTCGGGTGTTTGGTTGCACATCCTATGTTCATATTCCCAAGCCTCAACGCAGCAAGCTTGATCCCCGTGCCCGTAAGTGTATCTTTGTTGGTTATGCTGACTTCCAGAAGGGTTATCGATGTTATGATCCCCTTACTGGCACTATACATGTCTCTCTTGATGTTGCTTTTCGTGAATCCGAGCCTTATTACTCAGGGGGAGCTTCTCAGTCTTCCCTTCAGGGGGAGAGAGGTTGTGAAGGGAATCCTCGTTCTATTATTGATTTTGATGTCTTTGAAGACTTGGAAAATTTGGAGGATACATTTGAGGGTAGAAATTTGGAAACAGAAAATGCAGTTGCCGAACAGAGCATTGTGAATTCCGAAATAGACAATGCGACTGCCGAACGAAGTGTTGCGAATTCCGAAACAGAAAATGCGACTGCCAAACAGAGTGTTGTGAATTCCGAAACAGAAAATGTAACTGCCGAACAGAGTGTTGTGAATTCTGAGACAGAAGAGACGACTTTTCTGGATAGTTTGAATCAAAATCAAGACGTATCTGAAGCTCACACACAAGATATTCCCCCTTCTGCATCACCAACTGAAGATCCCGGTCAGAATGATCCTCCTCAGGTACCCCTAAACTTTAATTAATCTTCTGGGTTAGAAAGTGTCGAACCTAGGAAATCACAAAGGGTTACCAAGGGAATTCCTAAGAAACAATATGAACCAGATATCAAAGCCAAAGCTAAATACCCTATAGCTAATTTTATGTCTAACCATAGGATTTCTGGGTCACATGCACTTGTTGTTGATCAATTATCTACAGTATCTATTCCTAGTAACGTGCAGGATGCATTGACGGATCCAAAATGGACAAAGGCGATGAATGAAGAATTGGAAGCTCTTCAAAAGAATGCAACATGGGAACTAGTACCTATGCCGGTTGGAAATAAGACTATAGGGTGTCGTTGGGTATTTACTGTGAAGCTTAATGCAGATGGAACTATTAATAGATACAAGGCGAGGTTGGTTGCCAAAGGATATACACAACGCTATGGGATTGATTATGAGGAGACTTTTGCACCTGTGGCAAAGATTAATACTATCCGGATTCTAATCTCACTTGCAGCAAACAAAGATTGGCCCTTGCACCAGTTTGATGTGAAGAATGCGTTTCTTAATGGGAATTTGGAGGAAGAAGTGTACATGGATGTGCCCCCAGGTGTTAAGAATTACCCAAGTGGCGTTGGCAAGGTGTGTAAACACTACTAGAATTATAGCCCCAGACATCGGCCAAAAACCGATGAGAAACAAAAACCCGATCGATGTCTTTGTGGGTGATGAGAAAGATCCAGAAAATGCAGACATCGGTTTTTAGCCGATGTCTAGTATTCGTGTAGACATCGGTTCCTAATTATAAATCGATGTAAATAGGTTTAAATGATAACAAACTTACATGTTTTACTATTGTTAAATCCACATTTTATTGTATTTAATGCTTAAAGAAATATAGATTACACAACACAACTTTGCGTTTTAACATCGTTATTGATTTAAGAACCGATGACTGACACTGTTACAGACATCGGTTCCCATTTTGGAACTGATGTCTGGTACTCAGTAACATATCGTTTTCGACAAAAAATCGATGTCTGTATATTTTTGTAACATTGATTTCCATTTTGGAACTGATGTCTGGTACTCAGTAACATATCGTTTTCGACAAAAAATCGATGTCTGTATATTTTAGTAACATCGATTTCCATTTTGGAACTGATGTCTGGTACTCAGTAACATATCTTTTTCGACAAAAAATCGATGTCTGTATATTTCAGTAACATCGATTTTCATTTTGGAACTGATGTATCTGTATTACTAGACATCAATTTTTATGGTTAAAACTGATTTCAACTTTATATCTAGACATCACATTCTATAAAGAGGATGATGTCCACAAAATATATAGCTGCTGTTATAAATTGCAATTTCGATAGTTGACAAGAGTGATTTGAATATTGAGCTATTACAAGGATGATGTCCACAAAATATATATCTAAAATCATCATCCTTAACAGTTTACAAAATGGGCAAAATAAAACCCCAATTCACCTACTACAAGGCTAGCCTAGCAATTAGTATTCATGTTTGTTCATAATTGCTACAAAAATGTTAATTAAAAACTAGCCTAACTCAAAAAAGAGGCTGGCTTTCCCAACTTCTTGAATATAAGCAACCCCCATTACACCTGACAATCCTGCACATCACAGCAAAATATAATCTTCATACCAGCACCATGGCATCCAGTGATTAGCTCATTAAGCTGCAAGCAAGAGCAAGTTTGAGTAGTTTATTTTTCCTCCTCGAAACAGAGTTCCTGAAACCTCATTAAGCTGCAAGCAAGAGCAAGAAGTTCAGTTTGAGTAGTTCACGTTCATTATTGTTTAAAATAACAATAAACTCCATAGCTCCATAGATTAGCTCCACCAAAGACACACACCGGTTCAAAAGAGCATTAGGATTGTAGGGAAATAGATTCTTTTGGTGGAGACATTCAATCGAATTTTTCAACGAAATTAAGCACTCTTTGGCTTTTTGGAAATTCTCTCGAGTGTGCTTGAAATCATATTTGTTTTCATCGTCACATTCATCTTCAAGAAACAAACCTCCAGAGTCTTTCACTAGCGCAAACAAATCTGCTCCACAGAAACTCGATCCATTCAATGAAACTTTTCTTTTCTTGCAAGATGATCGATTTATAACTTGTCCACTCGGTGGAAATTCCACAAATAAGCTCCATGAATCACACACTTTACGCAAGCACCTATAAAAGAATGCATTCAACACAAAGTCAGAGATACAATGTCATATCAGAAAGCAGAAGAATCAGAAGCATATAATCAAACTAGACATTTAGCAAGTTCATATGTGGTGATATGCAAATAGTAGCATAACTAAAAACTTTATTCATTGAGACAAAAGTTGACAACTAAATTGGTCACACAGATCTTTTCTTTCAAATCCCAGGAGGAAGTATAATCAAATTACAATTTACAACAATGCCTCAACACTTCTGACTCCTTGTTTTGTTAAGTTACGAATATAAAAAGCAGTTCAATGGATTAAAGGAGGTGCGCAAGCAGAGTGTATTGTTCCAAGAAAAAAGTACTGGCATAAAATTTTCACACAAACCTTCTCTGTTAAAGGCTTCTTAGGGGGTTTGTAACTTTTTTGGGAGAATAGAAAAACAATGACTGCAAAAAGAAGTACTTCTACAAAAAGATGTCCTGCAAGAAAAAGGCCAAACAAGAGAGATTTGTTGATCAGAAACTATCCCAGACATTCAAGAGAGATTTTTTCAAGCAAACAAAATTGAAAAACCAGAAACAACCCATAGGGGATATTCAATAAGTCAATGAGAATTTCCATTCAAGTCAATTATCCCAATAATCCCAATTTCAGCAAAATAAAGTTTAAACAAGTTAACACTCCACACCCATACCAAAAGAAAAACCAGATCTAGAGTGGTATTACCGTAGCCCATCGCCCTGAACCACCTTCGCTGACACCTTAGACTGCAACCTTGATACAGCTTGACGAATGTCCTGCAATATGGAGGGAACCATTTATTCAGTAATTAATGAAACAAAGTAATCACAATATAGCATATTGTTCATATCAACAGTCTCATTGTAATACCTATTTCCATCTCACACATAACATAATAAATCAAAAACATTTTCATCAAGTAATACCTATTTGGAAATTTTTGGGAAGGAAAAAGAAAAAATAATAGTTTTTTTTTTCCAGCTACAAAATCTGGGTACATAACCAACATCTCAGAAGTTCTTTTGTTTCTTTTCCACCAAAAGTAAAACAATGAAAAACCCCAAAACCAATGTTAAACATAATAGTAGGGAGACATAAAATCAGTTCAGAGGCTGATTGTTTTTGGCAGAGAGTGGACAGACTCTACAGTGGACTCCAAAAAGACAACAGAAAAGGTTGTGACTTTTTTGAGGGAGGCTCAGCCTCCACAGACTTTAAAGAGCTAAACAATTAGTAAAATATTGAAATCAAAGACCTTTCCCTGTTCCCGGCCACTACCATTTCTATTTGTCAATCAAACAAAACTGATCAGATCTAACCCAGCAGAATTCAGACAAGAAATGAATAAACAAACAGAGGGAAAAGTGAAAACCCAGACTCGAATCTCTCCAGATGGGAAGAAAACTAGTAAAAATGGAGGAATAAGAAAGATCTAAATCAGATCCCAGAAGATATTAAATCATACAACAACAAAAAATAAAAACTTGAAAAGACAGTACCTTGAATCTGGTAAGTAATCCACAGAACAGCAGCTTCCTCTGCCTCAGTTCAGAACCAACTGCACCCACAACCAGAACCCAGAACCCAGAACAATAACAATCAGCTCCAGAATTGAGAGCAAAAGACTCAAAACAGCTAATACATATATATGTCACATATATATAAACAAAAACAATACCCTTTTACACATCTTTCAGATCGTAATCCCAGTATTAAATTCAAAACAGAGGAAACAGAGTTAAAGACGAAGTAAAACCTTAGGTAAAGAGAAAACATTCCGTCGTAGTAGTTGAATTAAAGCGGATAATAAAAACGAGCCCAAAATCACAGTGATACTTTGATGACAGATACAGAGATAAAGAAAGTAAAATTAGAAAAAAAAAAAAAAAAAAAGAGTAGAACGGGAAGAAGTTTTGGCTTGTGGCCTAATAAATAGAATTGGTTTCAGCATTTAATACCAAAGCCCTTATCCCAAAAAACTGAATTGCAGACCTCCTTTACTCCTCCTTACCTGTCCAGTTCTCACTTCCACAACCACCGCAATCACTACCCAGTGATCACGATCGCCGGAAACACACGGGCACAGTAAATAATAATAGTAGTAAGTAGTAACTAACAATAACAATGGCTTGGTTCTGCTGTACTAGTGCTCGGAGTTTGTAACTTTGACTCTCTCTCTATATATATATTTTTTGTTATATATAGATCATCAACTTTTGCCGATGTGTTCACTGAAAAAATCTTGAGATACTCTTATCGCTAATACTGCAATTATTTCAGTAAATTGTGAATGATAAACAATAATATAGTGAAACACACCTGGCTTGGTATGGCATGCTGAGTCCTAAATGGCCGGACAACAAGGTTATTCCGCAGCTCATATGTTTCACCTGAACTCAAAAAATTATCATTCCGACCTGAACCAAATATTCTGCAGCCACCAGAAACAAATACCCAAATCCCTGCCAAAACATCAAAATCATGCCATAAACAAAGTCTAGACCCATTTACCTGCCACCATATATAATCCGTAGACTCATTCTGAAAAGCTTGAAACAAATCGAGACATGATCCCTAATTTCTTTTTCAGTTTTCTCCAGCCACCAGATATCTGAGCTTGAGCACTAATTGGAAGAATATGTGAGATGATAAGAGCCGTATCAAAAGTTCATAAATTTAAGATTGGGTAATCAGGTTGGGTCTTACTATTTCGAGCAATAACGAGCTCTTGGAGCTCTGAGATCTGACTGTTGAACCCGGCGATCAACGAATCCAACGACACCTCTGTTTTCTCCGCTCCCATCTCACTCTCTCTCCACAAGAAAAAGACGATGAAACGCCGGATAGAAAATCAGTATTGGTGGTGGGGAGAAGAGAGAGAGGACCTACACTGGTGGTGGTCGGAGAACGAGCTCGAGGCCGCTCAGGTTTGAGAATGAGCTCGGGGCGGGTCAGGTTGGAGAACGAGGTCGACGCGAAGAAGGAGGCGCGCGCTGGAGTCAAAGTGAGAGTTAGTAATTAGGGTTTGTAAGTTTTAGACAAAGTGAAAAAATTCTAAGTGTTGGGGAAATGAATATTTTGGTCCCCCCGCGTATCTGAAAATTTCAACTTAGTCCCTCCGCGTTTTTTTAAATTTTTCCAACGAAGCTTTTCTCATCGTTTCAGTTGGTGACTGATGTCTATAATAACAACAGAAATCGGTTTTTTCACAAACTGATGTTAGCACGATTTTTAACATCAGGTGCAATCCTGACCGATTTAATAGTGGCGATGTCTAATGACATTATTCTAGTAGTGAAATTGAAGAAGTCTTTGTATGGCCTGAAGCAGTCTCCAAGAGCTTGGTTTGGAAGATTTTCAAAGTCCATGAAAGCCTTTGGGTACAGACAGAGCAATTCTGACCATACCTTGTTTATCAAACGCAAGAATGGTAAGATTACAACTCTTATTGTGTATGTTGATGACATGATTGTTACAGGGGATGATCCGAAAGAGATGAATGAATTGCAAAAGTATCTGTCAAAGGAGTTTTAAATGAAGGATCTGGGACAACTGAAGTATTTTCTGGGTATTGAAGTTGCAAGGTCTAAGAAGGGGATTTTGCTTTCACAAAGGAAGTATGTCCTTGATTTACTTGCTGAAACAGGGATGCTGGACTGTAGACCAATGGAGACACCCATTGAGATGAATCACAGACTTGCTATTTATCCTGATCAAGTTCCAACTGACAAAGGGAGGTATCAACGTCTTGTAGGAAGGTTGATTTATCTTTCACATACTAGACCTGATATTGCTTATGCTGTGAGTGTTGTTAGTCAATTTATGCATTGTCCTAGTGAAGAGCATATGGATGCAGTCTTTCCTATTTTGAAGTACTTAAAGATGGCGCCAGGTAAAGGGTTACTGTTTCAGAAAAAAGATGTATTGGAAGTTGTTGGGTACACAGATGCAGATTGGGCTGGTGATAAAACTGACAGACGTTCTACATCTGGGTACTTCACTTTTGTTGGAGGGAACCTTGTCACTTGGCGTAGCAAAAAGCATAAAGTTGTTGCCAGATCAAGTGCAGAAGCTGAGTTCCGAGGTATGGCACACGGAGTCTGTGAAATGTTGTGGATTCGTAATGTCTTGAAAGACCTAGGTTACAAGCTTAAAAAGCCTATGGATTTGCATTGTGATAATACAGCTGCCATTGAGATTGCACATAATCCAGTTCAGCATGATAGAACAAAGCATGTGGAGGTTGACCGACGTCATTTTATTAAAGAAAATCTTGACAGAAAGGTTATTCGCTTTCCATTTGTAAACTCAGAGGAGCAATTAGCTGATGTTCTTACTAAAGGAGTGTCCAGGAAGGTATTTGACAGCTCAGTTGACAAGTTGGGCATGATAGACATCTATGCACCAACTTGAGGGGGAGTGTAGAATCTCTGTAAATCTGTATGTAATTAGGATTTTATTTAATTAGGATATCCTGTAATTATAGAAAGATTGTTTCCTATTAGAGTTAGACTACTCCTTTGTACTTGTATATATACCCTCATTGTGGGATGAATAGAATTATCGAATTAACCCTGAATTGAAGTATTCTTTTCTACTCTAAAAGCATATAAAATTTCTGATTTCGAAGGTTACATGACAAGCAGGACGCAACCAGACTATCCTCTCAAGTTGTGAGAACTTTGTACACAGCTAGCCAGCAACAACCTCAATAGGTTGTCATATTGCCACTGATGGGGAGAAGGTTTGAATTTTTATGAGTTTTGAGAAATATCTTATTCAATTGATTGGTCTTTGTTGATTACAAAGTTCAGTAAACTCCGAGTTGAAATATCCTATATGACATAACTAAGGGCTTTCTGAAACACCTCGTAGGGTATTTTTGCAATTTTGTACCTCAGAAATGTAATGGTGCATGTGGCTGATATGCTCAGCTGAATTTGTGCTGAATTGTACGGAGAAAAAGAAGAATGTCGTGTCGACTTCTCTTGTGTCAATCTGTTAACTGAACACAAGATTGGAAATATTGTAGGAGTTGAAGAAGGAAATCTGACGAGAGAAATGAATATGGGAACCTGAAGTAGGTTCAAATATATATTGGTAAATTGGTAAACAATATATTGTTCATAAGTCATAACAAGACGTACATTATATACTGGTATAGATTGTCATTCTGGAAATTTGATGGGAAAAGACAAGAAACTTGCATCTAATGGATGCAGAGCTGAACATGAAGACCATTTTTTTTTTTTTGAAAGGGTTTGGCCTCCATCTAAAGTGAAGCAAATTAGAAAAAAAGAAAGAAAGAAAAATTACTCTACCTAATAGCCAAATACAAAAATTGAATCCACCTAATAACTAAATAAAAAAGGACCTTCGCATATGATAACAGCATTATTGCATGTGTTCAACAGTTCATTGTTGACTATGGACATTATTAGGCTTTTGTCAATCCATAGACGTGTGCATTCTCAGTTTCCTCTATAAATTTGAAATGGAGAGAAGATAATGCAAAGTTAACCAGAACTAGAATGACAACTTCAAGGTTTCAAATATATATCTTGGCCTTTTATGCAAGCCTTCTTGTTCTAAAATGTAGCTGCCTTGGCAATTCTGTGCATCAGAGAAAACATGCAGCCTTGTTCATCTTTGGTGATGCACTATTTGACAATGGAAACAATAACTACTTGAACACTACTACTAAATATCAGTCAAATTTCTGGCCCTATGGGGAAACCTTCTTCAACCACTCAACTGGTAGATTTTCAGATGGGCGTCTAATCTCTGATTTCATCGGTAAGGTTCTCTTAAATACTATCCCTGTTGTTTTAGCTCAGCAGTAGGGATTATGTCAAACTGAGAGTTAAATTTCCTTTTGATGTTGCAGCTGAGTATGCTAAGTTGCCACTTATACCACCATATTTACAACCTGGGTCCAAAGACTATACTTACGGGATCAACTTTGCATCTTCGGCTGCTGGTGCTCTAGCCGAGACTCATCCAGGATTTGTATGTTGTCTGCTTGATATATATATATATATATATATATATATATATATATATATATTTGTCTTAAAACTTCTGTTCTTATGCTTGAAAGTTAGTTCCATTGTGTGTAGAGGAAGAAGAAGAATATACTTAACTCCAAATATATGCTTAAATAGCATGGTTGGTTGATTTTTTTATTTTCAGGTGATAGACCTTACAACTCAACTAAGTTATTTCAAGAAGGTGGAGAAGCACTTGAGGCACAAGCTAGGTGATGATAATGCTCACACATTGCTGTCCGAAGCGGTTTACTTAATTAGCATCGGAGGCAATGATTATTTTGCACCCTTTGTAAAAAACTCCAGTTTTTATGAGACTCAATCACCAGAAAAATTTGTTGGCATGGTGATTGGCAACCTAACGAATGTGATCAAAGTAATAAATTCTCTCCCTTGCTCTTTTATTCTTGTAATTATGTACTTAATTGAGAGCATCACTTTTGAAAGGGTGTGATCATAATATATTTCAATGTGTCAGGGAATATATAAGAAAGGAGGAAGGAAATTTGGGTTTGCAAATGGAATCCCTCTTGGTTGTGTACCAATGATGAGGGCAACAAAGCCGGGAAACCCAGGCACCTGTGTGGATGAAATTACTGCAGTATTGAAACTGCACAATAAAGTACTTGCTAAAGTCCTCCTCAAGCTTAAACGACAGCTTCATGGATTTAAATATTCAAATCCAAATGTCTACTCTTACCTAGATGGAATCATTAAGAATCCATCACAACATGGTGCAAATAGTCATCAAACCTTCTTCTCCTTGTAGTTTCAGTTTTTCTTTTGCTTCTATCATGCGCTATAATTCATCTCTCTTAATTTTCTAATTCTGCCTTTTTTATTGTTTGGTTCTAAAGGCTTCAAGGAAGGAAAGGTGTCATGTTGTGGCTCTGGTCCATACAGAGGAACTATGAGCTGTGGAGGAAAGAGAGGTGTGACCGAGTATCAATTATGTGACAATGTTAACGATTATGTCTTTTTCGACTCTGCCCATCCAACCGACAGGGCTAACGAGCAGGTTTCCAAGTATTGGTGGAGCCATACTACTCCTAATGTGAAAGTGCCTCACGTTTATCTGAAAGAGCTATTCGAAGTTTAGCCAACCCTGGATTGATTTCGGTCACACGGTGCCAAGCAATAAGCATTTTGCAGATGGTTTTTATGTTTGTAATATAAGTTTGGATGTATTACCGTTTTGCTCGAGTATTCACTACTCAATAATAGATATTGTGTTTGATGTTTCCTGTCTCCAATAATATAAGTTCATCTAGCTAGCTAGGTTGGTCTTACACTGTTGTAATAATGTTAAAGCTTAATTAGTCAAATTTCCTTACAATTTATACAAGAAGGAAAAACAAAACTTGAAGCCCAAGTAGGTAAGGGTTTCTATTATCCTATCTATTCCGCACCCCACTAGGAAAAGGAATAATATATTAAATGAAGGAACCCAATTAAATCTTCACTTCTACTACCCTAATCCTACATATTTAATCCGCACAACACTAGGATTAACGAAAGGAAAAGTTTCTCATAGTGTTTAGGGAGCCGGATTCCGGCAACCGCGATCGGACCAAAGTGTGGGTTCGACAAGAGATCATCGGCGAAGGAGAATTCGGGACGGTTTTCATGGCTCGTCCGGTGAAAACAAGTAAGAAACTGCCTCCGATTATGGCCGTGAAGTCGGCAGACTTGTCGGAATCGGCGGACTTGGCTAAAGAAAGTCGACTTCTCAAGAAATTTCGGAACTGCCCTTTTATCTTAAACAAGTATGGCAGCGATGTGACGGAAGAAGATGAAGGTGAGAAGTTGTTCAACGTTTTCTTGGAGTATGCTCAAAGAGGAACCATAGAAGGAACCATAAAGACACCGAGGAATTTCGAGTTGTTTGAGCAGCACGTAAGGAAGTATACACTGTCGGTTTTGAAGGGGCTTAAGTACATTCATGACAAGGGATTTGTGCACTGTGACATTAAGCCCGCAAATATATTCCTTGTAAGTAATGATCCTAAGGATACTGGGTTTGGCTCTTACGTAGCGAAAATCGGGGATTTTGGGCTAGCGAAAAGGGCTACCAAAAACAATATGGTGAAGCGTTCTGAACAAATACATGGCACTGGATTGTATATGTCTCCAGAAGTATCAATTCAAAACATTCTTGAGCCGCTGGCTGACATTTGGGCACTAGGCTGCAGTGTTCTGCAGATGCTGACTGGGAAGAGATTTTGGGATTTCAATACTGACTTAAAAGATGACTGGGGGTTTCCAATTGAGATTCCGATTATTCCGGAAGAGGTAAACGATGAGGCTGAGGATTTTTTGGGGAAGTGCTTCATAATGAACCCTCTAGGAACGTAAGCACCCTAGCCTTTTGTGTGCAACAGCTTGCCAATCTGGACAGTCTCATCTTGTGATTTGGTTCCGAGCTAGCACAATGTGCCAAGAACCATCTGCAATTCCTGTAATGGGTGCAGCATGAGCTGACTCTGTGTTAATCCATTGTATTAATTTTGTTCTGTACTTGTGATTTTAAAGGCTATTTAAATGTATATTATTCTTCAATTGGTTTTATGGATGTCCAGTTTTGATCTCTTTTATCTTGCTCTTGGTTCTTTTTAAGGTTGGTGTTGTTCTTTGACTGGTGTTGTTTTTATAACTAATCATACTCAATTAGCTCATTCATTGGCTATACAATACTATCCGACAATACAACTAGATAAATGCAGCACTATTGGAAAGCCAAAATTTCATTCTTAACTTTCACTTTGGGTTCCTATAACTATTAATTGCAATCAAATTGCATTCGAAAGGAGATTGTCATTGATGCACATCGAGAGCTTTGATCGACTATAATCACTTAATGTTTTCATTCGATCAAAAAGTAATGTACGACTCTACTATGTATGGATGGCCAGTTAGCCCTTTGTGTATTCTGGCTACTGACCCTTCTATGATTGGCCATGAGGTGCTTGTTCAAGATTTCTGGGATGACTACACTGGCTGGGTGTTGCTTGCCTTCTATGTGTTTCCATCTGTAATTTTACAGCCTGTTTGGAAATGTTCAGTTTCCTGATACTATAAGGAAAGTGTTTCTTGCTGGGAGATCCCTCCAAATCAAAGCTCTCTAATTACTTGGTTAGTTATCATAGACAGGCTGCTATCTAATGTAAACAGGCATGAAAAAAACCATACTCCTGATCCCAGCTGTTCTGCTTGTCCTGGTTCATCTAGGAATCTATGATGGTTGGAGCAATGCAGGGTAAGTTTTATCTAGAGATGGTTCTTTCATGTACAGTTCCAACCATCATAGATTCCTAGGTGAACATTTATACCAACCATCATAGATACCCATTGCACCATTGTACCATTTCTACCACTCAGGCAAAAGGCTTACTACTTGTCACTGTGCCCAAATCTAGTGAAAACGCATGGAGTTTGGACAGCTGCTCATTGTGTTAGAATTTCATTCAAAACTAAGCTGCTGAGAGTTTCTCGTACAATACAGTGACATACCAATAAGAACTATTGAATACTTCTAATTGGAGTCCAGCTTCAACTAAATTGTTTATTAATACAAGATGTCAACTTATGTTCATTTTTCTGTTTAATTAATGGTATGATACTGCAAATTGTCAACTTAGCATCATGCAGGGTCAGGAACAGAACACCAACATGTGCACCATGAGCTTATGCCTAGCTCCCAGAAATTAAGGAATTTAATTTTCAATGACTTGCACCAATTCTGGATCATTAACAAATACCCAAGTAGAGTACATATGACCCATGTCGAACTTAAAAACTATCGTTGTTTGTACGATCTTAAGTTTATGTTTATCAATCTGGGACTTCATATTAATTGGATAAACTAGTCTGCATACTCGAATAATGAAGTCTTGGCTTATGATCTAGTTAAGGTCTAATTCAATCCTATATAAGCACTGAATCTGGAATATATACAGATTTTTCAACACTCAACAACATTTTCAATCCTTCTACACATGTTCCTAGGGTAACAACTTCTGTGTATAAATTTGAAAGTTTGAAACAGAGGAATACAGAACTAGAATGGCCCTTAGTTTAAAGTTTCAAATACATGTCGTGGCTTTTTGTGCAAGCTTTTTCCTGCCAACCAGCTGCAATGGCCATTCTGGGCTTTATAGAAAGAATGCAGCCTTGTTCATCTTTGGTGACAGTGTTACTGAATATGTGTTTTTTGACTCCATCCACCCAACTCAAAGGGTTTACCAGTAAATGTCCAAGTTATGGTGGAGGCATAGGCATACTCCCAATGTCACAGGGAATCGTAATTTGAAAGAGCTATGCAAAGTTCAGCCAAATGTGGATTTATTAGTTCCTTAACGTACAAATTGATCTATTTCAAAAAGTTTCATAAAATCTCTGAAATTAATTAATTTTTTTTTTATTCTTATCAGAGGAAGTAGGAAATAGGAATGCATTAAAAATACGCATATGGACCTTAAATGGGTTAAATCCCAAACAGAGAAACTACAACCCTAAAAAGAGGCAACAATATAAACATACACACATTGGGTCCAAACTTGGAGAATGTCTTACTAATCGCGTGGGTGGAGACCCAATCAAATCTCAATCGCATATAAACTTATTTTTAACTATGTTCCTATTGTGTTATCTGCTATGTTCCTATTGTGTTATCGTATCATTCACGTGGCACAACAACTTTCAGACCAAAAAAAAAAAAAAAACGTGGCACAACAACTTTATCAAAAACCCTCTCCATAACAACATGGAATACAAATCTTCCCGGCCTAGATCATGGTAAATCGATCTCCCCTAAGAGCATCAGCAGTGGGGACTCATTTTTTGAACTCAAATTTGGGTCCAAATAAGCTGGAATAGTGATTTGAGTCCATCTGAATAGTGTACAAAAAGACTTACTTTTATTGGGTGCTACAGTGGTGCAGGACTTATTTTTGGACCTATATTTTGGACTCATATTTTTAGACTCAAATTTGGGTCCAAAACACAAATCCTTCCACTGTGGAACGAATATATTTGAGTCTTCTATTTTATGTTTGTTTTAATATATGTGTGTGTGTGTGTATATACATATCTTAAATTAAGATAAGAAAAATGTCACACAAATTAGTATAAAAAAAAGTTAATCATCAAACATTATACATAAAATTCATTAAAATTCAAAATAAAAAAATTTCATGACAAAGCCGTTGAAAAACAGCAATTTTGTCAATTTTGACAAAAATTTTACGTTTCTAAAAAAAAAAAAAGTATTAAAACAAATTTTTAATCAATTAATTTCTGACCGTCAGATTGAATTAATAATTCAATCATGACCATCAGTTTCAAAACCAAAGAGCCGTTGGTTTTTTAAACAAGCGGGACCCACTCCATTTCTGATTCATTCCCACTTTGCACGTCCACTTGCATGCATCAGCACCCACGTGGTGGGTCCCACAAAATTTGGGTCCAAATTTTTTTGGGTCCTTCCTTGGATCAGATTAGCTCCACAATTTGGGTCTCCGATGGATTTGGGTCTAAATTATTCCGACCCATTGCAGCATGATTTCTTTGGTTTTGGACTCAAATTTTGGTTTTGGACCCAAATTTGGGTCCCCACTGCTGATGCTCTAACAGACGACCATGTCTCGTCTAACTCGCAGTCATTGGACAACGTACGATGGGGTGACTCCGCAACCAACCACTCCCACATGGCCATGTCAAGATATAAAAGTTCGATTTTGCTGCAAACTGCGGTATTTTGAATTTATAGTAAATTTGAGTGTTAATTGAAATTTCGAAAATTATTTACATTTTTTTTTTGTGGTGCTATTCGCACACTCATTTTCTCTATTCACACACTCTTTCTATTTATTTATTACTTTAATTTTTTTTTTTTTACAAATTACCCTAACTACCCTCCCTAAAAATTCTGTTTCTTTTTCTTTTTTTCTGCAAACTGCCGTATTTTGAATTTATAGGAAATTTGAGTGTTAATTGAAATTTCGAAAATTATTGACATTTTTTTTTGTGGTGCTATTCGCACACTCATTTTCTCTATTCACACACTCTTTCTATTTATTTATTACTTTAATTTTTTTTTTTTACAAATTACCCTAACTACCCTCCCTAAAAATTCTGTTTCTTTTTCTTTTTTCTTTTTTCTTTTTTCTTTTTTCTTTTTTCTTTTTTCTTTTTTCTTTTTTCTTTTTTCTTTTTTCTTTTTTCTTTTTTCTTTTTTCTTTTTTCTTTTTTCTTTTTTCTTTTTGGCAAGTCAATCATTTTCAAATCCTAAACTCTTATTTTCCTACAGACACAGAGAACTTCAAAACTCTTTACGATTTTCTCTTTTCTTTTCCATCAAAAACTTCTCTAGCAGTCATTCTATCTCTCTAACGTGATGCTTTGAACTAGTTTGAAGTTTAATTATGGTAGAACAAGCAACTTTAGAACCATCTTTGAAAAAAAAAATTACATCTGATTTGCAATGGAGACATGGAAGAAAAATATGAGTTTAGTGATCATTCGAGCCCCTTTGAATCCATCATTCCTGATAAGATTCTAACTGAAATTATTTGGTGTATTTTAATCTATCGCTCTCGGCTAAAAAGATCAATTTCTCAGTGATTTGGTGGACTAGAAGCTTTAAATTTTTGCGTCTGTTCGTCTTAGTTTGATTTTGGTATGACTTGCTTGCTAATTATAGTTTTGACTTCAGTTGATTGATAATTTTGAAATTATTGACGTTTTGATTTCATTTTGACTTTAGTCCTATTATCGCTCTACAAAATGCTTTATGTCACTGGGAATAGTATCTTGAATCAACTTTGCTTAATCAAATGTGAGAGGTTTTGGATCTCCTTTAGTTTAGGTGATATGCTTATATCTTTCTTCAGTTTTGTATAGCAGTTATGATCACATACCTAAATCCCAAACCCAATTACATCGTGATTTTTCATCTGAGCCCTAAACTTTGCCACACTAATTGCAGAACATTTGACATATTGCATTTCGTCCTGGCCATTGGTTTTTTTTTTTCTAATCAGCAATGACATTCACAAGAAAAATTGGTTTATTGTATAATGATGTTTAATTCATGATTGACTTGTCAAATAGAAAAAAGAAAAAAGAAAAAGAAACATAATTACAAGAGAGGGTAGTTAGAGTAATTTGTAAAACAAAATTGTATTAAAGTAATGAAAAAATAGAGGGGGTGTGTGAATAGAGAAAATGGGTGTGCGAATAGCACCACCCTTTTTTTTTTATCAAATAAACAACTCATATACAACAAGTAGTGGGAGGTCGTGAGTTCGACTCACAAGTCACAATACATATTTTCGAATTTGAAGAATTTTTAATTTCAAATAAACTATCAGCAATGTTAAACTACATAAATTCCGACAAAAATGTTAATAGTATTCAATATTCACAACTTAATTGAATTATAAATAGTTGATTTGATCTAAGTCCAAAACTCACATCCTGTATTAGATGTAGTACAGATAAATATTTTTGTTAATCGAGGTCCTATTACTGCCACATTGAATTTATTCCTTTTTCTATCTTGTTGACTCAACACCTAAACTTTTCATTCCTAACATATCCTTATTTAATATATTTTGCACAATAATCAATAAAAAAATATTAATTGTAATACTAAATTATTGCAATCTTGTTAATGTAAAATTAGCAAATTTAATATGTTGACTTTAATTTATATTATTAGTTTCTTGATTGAATTCAAAAGAGGAATCTATATATATTAAGACATTACTCTTCCTTGATCTTACCTATTACGTATTGCCTCATTTTCCTTCTCCTTCTCCTTCTTTTTTTTTTTTTTTTTTTTTTTTTTCTACCGAATCATCTCTTTTTTCCTCTCCTTCTTCCGTGCATATCTTCTTTCCAAAACATACTTCTCATTTCTTTGTTTATTTCTTTTTCTCCCATATCTGTATTTTTTGCGTGGCTTCTCCCTTCTTGGTAAAAAGTTTTTGCTTACTTTTGATATAGAATCGATCATGGTGTTATAGGTAAGATTTGTCCTAAAATTTGATTAGACATTTTTATTTCACATTTACATGCCTTATTTATAGTTAAAATTTCACAGGTAAAAAAAATTCAAGTTTCTCTATATCTCTATATATAAGGTTCTCTCATTATCTCCACTTTCTTATAGCATTGGAGTTAGAGTGGGTCAACTAGAATTGTTTTGGAAAGTGATTGCTCGATGGCAATCCAAGTTATAACTACTTTGGAAGAGGACCTCTCTGGTCTGAGCAACTTGGTTGCTGATATAAGGGATATACTTCAAGCTTGCCCTTTTTTTTTCAAGGTTCAACCAAGCTCCGGAGTTCATCTAGGATAATTTTTTTTGTATGATTTCAATCATATTTGGTGAATGAGATTTCTTTCCATCAAAAAAAAAAAAACTTCTAATACTTTTTTCCAGCCACATTTCTTTTTTTTTTTTCGGGGAAAAACAACCAAATTATATTGAAAATCAAATAGTACAATTAATGAGAAACTATAAAGCTTCTAATATCAAGAGAGACATGCCCCCTTCATGAAAGATAAAAGAAGAATATATTCTCAAAAAAAAAAAAGAATATAAAGCAAATTTAGCTAGATTATGGGCAGTCATGTTGCCTTCATGAAACACATGTCTCAATGAAGAACCAACTAGAATCCCAAGAGTAGTTGATGCCCTCAATAATAAGACCCAAGGATGATGTCTCCTCACCCTCAGCCTCAATCGCATAAATTAAGCTCTGACAATCTGTCTCAACAATAATAGGAGAAAGATGAGACTGCATTGCTAGGGAGCAAGCAGCCCTACAAGCCATGGCCTCAACAACATCTGGAGAGGCAACAGAGGTGATATTGTTGGGGGAGTTTGTGTTAAGTCCAGCCACATATCTTATTTTAGCCCCGTCACTTTGTCATTTCATTTATTATTTTTTTTACTCTAGAATTGCTCTTTGTTTCACTTTTCAGTGAGAGGCTTTGGTTGATATTCCCCTCTCCTATCTTATATTTTCTGTTTTAAAATAAAAGAACAGAGGAACGAGCTCGCATATCTCATTCTTGTTATTTCATTTATTAGTTTTATTTTTAGTGAGAACTTTGGATTGATGTTTCCCTCTTCTATTTTATATATATATATATATATATTTTGAATCGAAGGAGGTCAGTCAATTTTATAATTCAGCAAGCAGTACCAGAAACGACACACCCCTGAGGGGCTGACAGAAAGAGCCGTCATTTAGGACATACAAAAGACCTATTCTAAGAAAACAGAGCCTCGCACTCCCGGGTACACCCAACTTTTAAGGACAATCAAGCACCTTTATTCTAACAAAACCTAGAAACTCAGAAGCAAATAAAATAAATGTGACAACCGAGCAACTAGGTCTTGCTACCCAAGGGAAAATTAAACATTGCTAGTATGCTAGTAGATAAGGATGCCATAGCATCCCCTACAACGCCTCCATTTTTTCGCATTTCCTCCATCTTAGCCCACAGGGAACCCAATATCCAAACTCGGGCCCAAAAGCCCCAACAATGAGCCAAGGTCCACCCCAGGCCCAACAAACCTAAAACCCAGCGGTAAACCCTAGCGTCCTTAGCCACCAAGCAGTCTTTCCACGCGTCAGCCTCATCCACACCACTGCCGCCGCATAAGCCGTTGCCTCCACCGCACAGGTCCACACTCAGACCAGCCCGCACCGGGATCAAATCCAACAAGGAGGAGAGAGCTCCACCACCCTCGTCAAAGTCCAATCCCAATCTAACTGCAAGCGTTGATGCTGAAGAAAAAACGGGATCGCCCTCGATCCTTGCTTCCCCGAACACCAAAAACAACTGATCCCATTCGATCGGATTTGAGCCCAAGTTAACCTGATTAACAGAGCCATCTTCAAGTCTCCATGCAACACCCCCTATTCCAGAGCCAATAACAGTCTCCCAAATCCAACCAAACGCAACAACATAAGCATCGGTCCTCGCACTATCACACCAACCCCGACCCGATCTCAGATCAAACCCAAAACCACCAGAGCTACCATCATCACCAGCGATAGTAGCAAGCAGAAAGAGGCCAAGGCCCAGGAGCAAGGGGTGCCGTCGAAAACAGCCGTCACCACCAAGAATTAGACCAAAGAGAGGTGAAAAGACACCCCTCTCCGTCACAGGTAACGAACCACCCCACCAGCCAGAATTGGTTGCCGTCGAGAAGTCTCTCTTTCGAGAGTCAGAAGAGAGAGCATTTTTTTTCCTGAAAAGTTATATTTTATATTTTCTCTTTAGTTTTAAATAAAATAAAAGAATAGAGAAACAAGCGGTGAATTTTAAAGTGTGATTTTTTTTAGAGAAAGGATTCGCTTCGCGCCATATTTACTGAGAATTTTAATTAAAAAAATTTAAATAGGCTGTTTAAGTATTTTGGCCAATCATATGCCAGACCCATTTTTCAAGAGAAAAGTTTGATGAGACAAGACACTGAAAAGTAAATTACTTTGCTTTCACAATTCTGTGACGCCTGACAATTCAAGAGCGAGCCTATGTCGGATTTTGATTACCCGTTTCAGTATCTTCACAGGATCATACGGAACGGAAGAAGAAATCCAGGTATCACAAGTTCAGAAGTTTGTCCTCTTTGCCAGAGCAACTTTCTTGAAAATGGCAAAATGTATTTGAATGAGGAGCTACCATTTAGAGACCATCTAACTCCTTTTTCAGTATCCGCCATTACCCTTTAGACTTCTCCACTCTTCAGTAACTCTCACCAACTAACTCCAAAGGTATTGTCTTCACTCTTTAAACCTTTTCTTTGTGCCCAATTTAACCATTATGCATCTGTTTGTCAATTTTCTGGAATCAGGTTATGAGAAAGTTTTTGCCTTTTCAATCTTTGAGGGACTGATGTGTGAAGGGTAGTTTTTTGTTCTCATAAAGAGAATTGCAATTTGAGTGTCTGAAAAACTTTGAAACATGAGGTTGGCTTGAAAAAGTGCCTTGAAATTTTGGAGATTCGGATACTGTGGGGATCTTTGCTCACAATAATCACTGAAATCTGAAATCTATTTGTCCATCATAGGATTTTTATTTTGTTTTTTGTTTATGTGTTTTGTGCTTATAGTACACATCTTTGTTGCAGATCATTTGTATGTGAAATTGTGAAGCCAGTTGTAGACCCCGAAATGGCCAAATCTTCATCGAATCCTGTAGTTGAATTGAATGGAGAGGAATTCTGGCCACTTTCTGGGAAACCATACTTTGACGTCATACTCACGAAATCACATGTGAAACCCATTTACCAACTGGTAACTATCCCTGCAAGCTCCTACGTAATTACATAGATGGTGGAATTTTCCATCTCTTTGGATCAGTTTAGTTACTTCTGGTGCCTGTGCATATGATCATATCTGGTGTGATCATTTGATCTTATCAGATCATCATTGTGAAAGAAGTAACAATTTGTTCAATGATCAGAATGGTTGGTCAATTTGAACATATAGACTTGTTATTGTCAAATAAATGTTGACCTTGTTCAGCTACAGGTTACGTTTTTGCTTGAGCCTACAGGCCTAAGAAGCTGAGTGCAAAATGTTCCCTTTTTGTTAGATATGTGGAGAAGGTCATATGGTTCCTAAGTTTCAAGTTGAATTTGTTGTCGTATAAGTTGAATTTGAAATTCTTCAAATGCATGTCTTCCATCATGTTTTGATAACAGCAGACTGAGCACTTCAGGGTTTACTGCCAACAACAACTAGGATATTTGCAACTGCAGATTTTTAATACACTTTTGACATTTTCTGAACTTTATCGTTGATATCTTTGGTCATAATAGATCACCTTGAAAAATCTTAGTGCTTTGCTTGACATATTTTTATGGTATTACCAGATAAGCTATCTTCCTTTATAATATAGTTGGTTGTAGGTTAACTGAGCTGTGTAATTGCAGCAGAAAAGCATGATCGGCTTATAGGGACTTTTACCGTAATTTTGGATCATTAATATATTAGCTTTAGTCTAGATCATTGAAATAACCATTTGCTTGATATAGGGGATCCCAGCCAAACTTGAACCAGTACTACCCTCTGGTTCAATACATACAGTTCTCACATTTGGGGGTAAGAGTTGGGAGATGACCTATAATGGAGAAAAACGTCATAAACAATTCGATCGAAAGTCATGGGGAGCATTTGTCGATGAAAACAATTTGAAGGCTGGAGATGGATTGGTGTTTGAACTCAAGGAGTGCAATAGCACACAAATAGGATTCAGAGTCCAAATCCTGAGAGGTGACATCCCTGACGAACTTCTAGAGAAGGCCAACCGTGAGGCAGAGAAACCCATTGTCATACAATGATACTGCCTTTCCATGGATGGTTTATCATTCTCCTGAATCGCATTAATGGCCAGGAGCTAATATAATATAGGGAACTCAGTAGAGCATATTGAGAGTACTGCTAGATTTTAATATGTATAGATCTATGGGTTTTATGTCTAGGTTCTGTGGTGTAATTTGACATGATACCATTTTAGTTACATGAGCATTAATGTATGTATACCTTCAGAAAAATGCAATTGTACTCATGTTCTTAATTATCGCCAAAGAGATTGGTTTTTATTTTCTTCTCATATCAGAGGAGATGGGTCTTACTTCATTTTTCCTTGTTTATCAGTTATGTATATTTCTCTTATTGCAAGAAAAAATCAGCCAGAAAATATGGAATAAACTTGTCAATGGAGATTGTAGAAGTAGGCTCTTACTGAGATTGTTTCATGACAGTTGGATATTGTGAGAGAACATCTACTCTTTATTTTGGAGCAAAACATTTTAATTAATGTTTATGCATATGAGAACCAAGTATATATACTTTTACGTGTGTCCTCCCAAACAATAACCAAGTAGACTAGTAGATTCTGTCAAATACTTCACTGATCCTGAATACAAGCGTATGGATATTTTGTTTGAAGTATTAGGAATTCGATTGTTCTTGAATTCTTCTTTTGAAATGTGATCAAGATAGGGGCCTGCCATTCATCAATCCTATCCTCCTAGCCTCCATATAATTCCATCAATGAAAATTTAGATCAAATGTACACATTTTTCTCGCTTTAAATTTCTCTTATCATTAGTGATATAGAACATTTAGGTGACTTCATGAGGAGTAGTACGTCATATCACCATAGTACACTACAGAGTAGTCATCATCATTATTGTAACATCACCATTATCTCTTGCCAGTGAAATTAGGTGATGTAGTTCACTGCAGAGAACTTCCTTTACCAAGAGGCATGTGGGTTTTAAAGTTTGGTTCACGGGAATCCTGGTTTCTTGATTCTTTGTGCTTAAGTTGGTCTCCAAGTTGTGACAAGTTTGTCTTTTTGCTAGTGTAACTTTCCTGAAAATAGCAAAATGCCTTGGTAAATGCAGCTATGACTCCATTAATGAAACTATGTATTATGGTATACACTATACTGAGACCACCAAACTCCTCCCTCTAAAATTTAACCCTGATTACTCCACTCCTTTAAGTATCTATACTTACCCTTTGCATTTCTCCACTCTTCAGGCAACTTTCACCAGATATTATCCACACAGGTATTTTCTAAAAGCACTATTGGCTATTTTCACTTATATTTTGAATTATTATGCCTTTTGTTCTTCATTTCTAATGTACCCATGTGCAATGGGTGGTCTTAGCTTTTTCGGTTTCATATAAAGAATTGCAATGTCAGTGTTTGAAGAGAAGGTTCTGGTGTTGTTGAATGCTTTTTCTGAATATCTTCAACATTTGGTCTTGAAAGCCTTGAGATTCTTTGGTGGATCTTGAGTGTTAGCTCCTTGAAATCAAGGAAAGAAGTGGGTACTAGGTAAGGGCTTCAAGCAAGAATTGTCTGATGTTAAAGACGATCAGATCAGGAAAGAACAGAAAGATAACACTAGGGATTAGTTGAGGGTGTAATTGGCTAGGGAAAATGTCTAAGCAAAGTATCAATGAAAAATAGGATCGATAACCGTAACTAAGAATATTTATGTTTGTTGTGCTCCATATGCATGATATCAGCATCATATGAAAGAGTGTTTCTTTTTCTGTGTTTTTGTACTGTTGGTTTTATTTTTGTGGAAAGGATGCTAGTAGTAGTACTCATCTTTATCGCAGATAAGTTCTCTGTTAAGTCCCAGTTGGCAAAGCAGAAGATCCTGAAATGGCAGAATCGGCTCAATCCTCATCAGATACAACAATTCAATTGCATGGGGAAGAATTTTGGCCTCTTTCAGGAAAACCTTACTTTGATATAATACTAGCAAAAACACATGTCAAACCGTTTTACAAACTGGTAATTATCCTTCTGAAGGTTCTCATATAAATGGTTTCTCTACTCTTGATGATGTCCATGTGATCATAGTTGGTGATTTTATTCCATGGGAAAACCCTTAATTGCATATTCAGACCATTTGATCTTTACCTCATAGTTATTGGCAACTAAGTGACAGTTTGTTCAATTGAATGCTTCTTATCTTAAGATAAAGGGTTGCCCTTGTTCAGGCTAAAGAAATTTTCAATTAGCAAAACCATATATCGTTTTGAACTACATGTTTATTTCTGCCTAGAGAATTTGAAGCCGAGTTCAAAATATTGCCTGCTGGTTACACATGTAGAGAAGGTCATTGTGATTGCTAGCTAATTCACAATTTTATTTTTCTGATAAGTTCCATTTGAACTTTTTGGTGAGTCCATTTGAAGTCTTCAAATGTTGCATTGTGGTTAAACATGAGCAAAATGTATTTTGTTTTTCTTGGTAAGAACTGCATGTAATAATGCCCTGCTCTCTGCATAGGAAGATCATAGACTGAGATTTGCCATATTTACTTAATTTTAACATTATAAGTTGATATTCAAGCTGATTGAGTGAAATCGAAGAATGAGATTGGCTACTTTGGACTTTTACTCTGACTTAGGATTGATGGTTTAATTAGCTGTACTCTTTCATTGAAATAATCATTTGTCTGAAATAGGGGATCCCAGCCAAACTTCATCCAATACTACCATCTTGTTCATTCCCTACGGTTCTCACCTTTGCGGGAAAGAGTTGGGAGATGACATGTGATGGATCAAACAAAAAGCACAAAGGCTTGGACAAAGAGTCATGGAAAGCATTTATTGACGACAACAATTTGAAGGCTGGAGATGGATGCGTGTTTGAAGTCATGGAGTGCAGTACAAAACTAGTATTAAGAGTCCAAATCCTCCGAGGTGACATCCCAGCTGAACTTTTAGAGAAGGAAAAAGGTGACGAAGCCGAGAAGCCCATTATTCTATAACAATATTGCCTTTTCATGGATGTATTATGAATTTCCTGAATGACATTACTGGTCAGGAACTGAGTAGAGCCTATAGTAAGATTCCTGCCACTCTTTAATATGTTTAGATATGTGTTTCTGTGTAGGTCTTGTGCTGTACTTTGACACGATTTTATCTTAGTAACATGAGAAGAACGTGGGGTGCATATTTGGTTTATTATCTAGATAGGAGGGAGCACTACTGATTTATGCAGTCTCTTAGTTGATGAATCGAATCAGCCACCTTTGTACTCTTCCTCCCAAAATCAATCTAAATTGTTCAATTATAGAGCTTGGAGTCTTCACTTATTACAATTTTTGAATATAATCCCCATCTTTTCAATATTTTATGATTTTTTTTTTTGGTAAAAGAAATCAGATACAGATGATACAATGTGCCAGTTTCAGATCACTTACATTTTGCGAGGGAATAACATCTACTGTCAATTGGGACATGTTATGTGAGAGAAGTGCTTCAGGGCCAATAGGCTTATTCATAACAAGTACTAATTTCAATTACTTCTTGATATGGAGTACATCTTACTTTATTTTTAATTATTTATTTATTTATTTTTTTGGGCTAAAAAATCGTGGATAGGAGAGCAATAAAGCCTCTCTATCGCACCATTTTATTAACCAAAGCCTTCTTATTCTATTAGTATAGTAATCAGAAGATCATGTTCAATAATATTCTTATCTATACTATTATTAACAGAAGAGGTGTTGTCAGCCAAAAAAAACCAAAATTAAATAAATGTACCAAAATAATCCTGAAATATTAATAAACTTTAGCATTTATAAAATAGATAGGGATAATATAGTCGAATTACAAAAGAAACAGAAAAATAGAAGAAAACAATAATGGTGAAACATATGAGTACGTGGGAAAAACTACCCACTCCATGAAAAATACCCACTTTCATTGCAGATAACAACCAACTATCTGCAGATAATTTTGTATTTTATTTTGGAAAAATTATCACTTTAGTCATTCAACAATAACTCAATCGACACTTTGGGTCACTCTATTTTAAAAAAAAAATCGCTATAGTCACTTAAGTTTAGATTTATTTTTCACTTGAGTAACTGCCGTTAAATACTTCATTACACATTGTTAAAACTAAGGATATTTTGGTCCAATTACTAAAAAATATTAAAATTTGGCTATATTTATTGAAGAAGCTAGAAGGATCAAGCTTAGTCTCTCTTTCAGAATAGTCTAATCTTTAGAAAATTACACACAAGTGTCAGTTTGAAAATTAAATTAGTCATAAGGCCACTAAAGTTTTCTTGTACACATAAGGCCACATGTATCTTTAAATTATTTACACCCTGACAATTTTACCCTTCGTGGAAGAAAACTAACTCTATGATCTGTCTCTGGCCAAAACAAAAAGAAATTCACTCTCTCTCTCTCTCTCTCTCTCTCTCTCTCTCTCTCTCTCTCTCTCTCTCTCTCTCTCTCTCTCTCTCTCTCTCTCTCTCTCTCTCTCTCTCTCTCTCTCTCTCTCTCTTTCTTTCCCCGATCTCTCTTCTTCTTCTCTTCCGTCTGCAATCACCGGAAAGCACCAATTCCGGCCACCATCTCTCATCACCGTCACCATCAATTGAACCACAACACAAACCTGACCAAAGCTCAGCCACCCCATCGCCGATTAAGGCTCCGGCCATCCTTTCAAGATGAAGCTGATCTGATCTGATCGGTGTCTTCGATATCGCCTCGTCGTTCAACTCCGGCGACCTTACGCTCCTCATCGAGATACGAGGTCGTCGGTGTCCTCTAATTCAGCCTGAGAGGATTCCAGATCGGTGTTCGACTAATCGCCTGCTCTTCTTCTTCTTCTTCTTGGAAATCGACTCCGGCCACCGGGCAAGAGGTCTTCCAGGCGATTTCCGAGTCCTCTGAGAAGATCTTGCGTGCGTGAGGACGTACGTGAACGAATAAGGGCAGCTGGGGTTAGTCGGAGTCCTGGATTTTCAGCAGGCTCTGACGGCGGCTGCCGCGTATGAAGAAGAGGTCGCCGACTAGCACATTAGGGAGGGCGTGGCTGCTGTGGTTGTGGAGACTTTGTTCCCGGCTCACTCAGACCCGTACAGTACGATCTCGACCCGGGTAACTTCGGCTGCATTTGGAATTGATCGGTCTATGTTTTATTTGTGCTAAGTTTTTGATTTTCTTATAGATTTGTGGTTTGAATCATGAATTGTTACTGTTTTTGGAGAAGGTAGAAACTCCTGTATTGTTATTTGTCATTCAATTTGATAGCTTTGGTTTGATTTGTGTAACTACTATGGATTTTACAGTTGTTTTGATTTCTGAGTAGCTTTTGTATTGTTTTGAGTTATGGTAATGAAATTGGATCTTAATTTTATGCCTCATTGTTCAATTTTGATGTTATGGTATCTATGTTTCTGATGGTGTTTTATTCTGGTTTGTGTTTTTGTTTTTGTGCACTACTACACAAAAGGCTTCACACGACAGTTTAAAACTGTCGTCTCACGTTTTGCTTTTCCGTGGTCTATCGAGGCGTCGTCTGATGAAACGCTGTCAGACGACGGTTTTCAACCGTCGTATACCGATCATTGGGTCGTCGGTTTGCAGCTGAATCCGTCGTCTGATGGACCGGCAGATCTGCCGACATGCTGTCGACAAGCTGTTGACAAAAATATGCCGTGGTGTAACTTCTACTCATACCACAGTTTTTAGGATTCCAGCGTGGTGTGACTTCTACTCATACCACGGTTTTTAGGATTCTAGCGTGGTGTGACTTCTACTCATACCACGGTTCAGTGTATGTGTGCCTTCACACGACAGATATAACTCGAACCGTTGTATGGTGACATTTGAGACAATGGTTTTTGCTAATACTTGTTGTCTTTGTGTGCATCCAACAATGATATCGATAAGAACCGTCGTGTGAATTGTTGAAAATTTGTTTGAATCCACCCTATAATCCTCATCAGACGACATTTTCATTTGTTGTCCTACTAGAATGATTCATATTCAATGCTGGAATCAAAAATCACCAAATAAATAGTAATTTACCAATATATATATGATTGTTATAATCCACAAAAATGTACCTAAATGGATTTGACAATATATGCTACTATTGATACACAAATGGAGTACATCTAAGAAAACCCCATTGCAAAATACATCCAAAAATGTACTTAAAATTGTCAGGCCAGCCCTAAAAATAAATTTCAAGCCTATTGCACTTCAGAGCTTCCAGTCCATGAGCTTCAGCAGACTTTGCAGCCATGAGCTCATTACCTTGTTTCTTTTTCTTCTCATGCTAAATAATATAACCATTGATGCTACAAACATAATAGCATAGCCTCAAAACGAAAAGGCCTAAGATGAGGTGGACAAGGATCAAGGCTCAAGAGTAAAGGGCAGTGATTAGATCAGACCCTTGTGAGATGCCTATAGCAAGTCCACCAACTACTCCAATTAATGGAACGAAGACATTGGCTTTCTTCTTCTTGCATGATATTGCTGCACATAAGTTTTCGTTTTCTCCGACCCTAGCATGAACAAGGTTTATGCATATTAGTCATGGAAATATAGTTGACTACAGTAATCAATTTGTATAATAGATCAATAATGCCTAACAATATAGGAATTTTTCCACATAAAAAAATATAAGATTGCAACCAAAAACAGAAAGAAATACTCTGAATATATTACATGTTGACTCCGGACAGAAACAGACCTTAACAGTAGTGATCCACTTGTCGATTTTTCAATTAGCATAATCCAGCCATATACATACATTAATTTATAAATTCAGGTACGAATTACTGCACATATATACACACATAAAGTCAGCACAGAGGATCATTATCCATAATCACTATAAAGACAAAAACAACTGTAACAAAAACCATGTTCTTTTAGAAACTATTTGCAGAGAAACTACACAAAAGCAAGAGAAGTTCCTTAATTCAGTTCTCAGCAGTTCTTTTCCAAGCAGTCTTCCAAACATTGAAGTCCAACAACTGTAACAAAGAAAAATAACAAAAAAAAAAAGAGGAAGGTCAAACATATGTTACTGGGTTACCTTTGCAATAATGTTTTGAATCCCACATCACAACCCTGAATTGACAAGAGTACCAAATGGGTGGCATCTGATTCCACAAGTGACAGAGGATAAGATCCATACCTGACCATTTCTGCACACAGAATTCGAACATAAGTTGAATTTGGTTTGGTCAGTATAAGCACAGTCTGTGGGTGAGTTTCCCCTTCAAAGAAATCTGAAATAAAAGTGAATGTTTAGATAGAGTTAATTCATCTGTTTACTGCTGCGCTCTGCAGTTATTATGTTTCCTCTTTCAAAAGAGACAATGTCATGCTTGTGCTGGTCACTCTGGTCACCTTTGCACCACCATGAAAGTTTGAATGACGCCTGTGGAAATATGAATGTCATGATTAATTATGCGAAATTCATTGCACTAACAAAGTTGCAAAATGTGAAACACCAACGGGTCCTTGTGACAAATATAGAAATATTCAAAGTAAACAGAGATATTGTATGATTGATCATGCTAACCAAGATTTCTTACCAAAAATTGTTATTAGGCTATAGACATCTATATTTTACAGAATATATGCAGCTCAAATTTTGACCATATGATGAAATTGTCTCATGGAAGAAAAGAAAAGAAAAAAGTCTCTGAATTCATATTGAAATGGTGATTAACAATAGAGTTACTGGAATTACTACCCAAATCCACAGCTAGTACTAACAGAAATCAAAATAGATCCAATGAATGAGAGAGAAAACCTTAACAAGCCAGAGATGTGAGTGGACCAATAAAAAGAGAGGCACCTTACCTTTCTTGCAAACTTATTGAGAAGCGATTTTGAATCAGTATCACATTCACCATCCCAAAGAACTTCATAAGAGCATATCTCATTACTCCCACAACATTGTTCAGATTGGTCATTTGACCTCCTGGCCAAGTTCTCTATCCTCTCATCATCCCCATTATTCTCTCTATGTGATGGCCCTGTAACATAGAAAAACAATTACAAGTAGCACAGAAAAAGAGACAAAACATTAATCTAAAGTGAAACATAGTATTCATTGAATTATGGGAATTACGACAGAACTCGAAGTGTTAAACCAAGGAAGGATATATATTAAGTCCAGGAAAATAATCACAAAGTAGTCGATAATGGCTGACCAATTCAATTACTCTAAAAGTCATCAACTCAAAGTAGTCGACTAATTTCAGTTAAAGTTTCAATTTTGGAAATCAAATAGCAAGCAAGAGAAGAAGAACAAGGACAAAATCTCAATATCAATAACAAGTGCCAAGTAAACAGCCTTTTGCCGAATAGTTAGTTAAAAGACATTGATCTTGATCATTCCCAATTTGAGCCAATATCACATAAAGTTGCTTCAACTAAACCAAATAAGCACAGAAGGGATCTTTTAAAAGATAACAGAAGTTAATCAGAATACCAAAGATAATCAAGCATAAAAATGAGCAGTTACCAAAGTTAATCACAATACCAAAGATATGCCGTTGAATCATTCAAAAATGTCAGATTGCAAAGAATAGCACAAGCAGTTACGTTACCGCAGCTTTCATTCAAAAATGTCAGATTTCAAAGAATAGCATAAGCAATTACGTTACCGCAGCTTTCAAACCAGCAGCAGCTGTCCCAGAACCTCCATGATGTACCTGAAAAGAATTCCATATATCTTGTGAGAAACAGCCATGTTAACAGATAATTAGAAATAGAAGAAGTAATTAATATATTCGAGTCAAAGATGAAAACACTAGCAGAAGAAAACAAATGCAAACAAGAGACTAGCTAATAAGGAGGTCTTCATTAATACAGATTACTTAAAATTGGCCCGGCCTTAACAATAAACTGTGGAAGCTCCTTAAAGAAATCCACAATGCTGGAAGCAACTGAAAAACAAAATGAGAAGAATTCATGAGCAACCAACATAAGCTACAAGGGGGGCAAAAAAAAGTAGATTGACAAACAACATACTTCAGCTTAGCAGCTGTCAATTTGTGAATTATCAGAACTCTTCTCACTCAATGTTTTCACCGAGAACAAAACAAACGAATACCAGAACTGTTTTGCTAATTCTTCAGGCTACACACAGAAATGTAGTTAAGTTGCATATTGAATGACACAAATTTTCATCATGAATCAAAAATGTTACACACATTCAAGAACTGATAAAACATACCGTTCCATTTCCGATAGCTGATAAATTTGATATTAGAACATGTTTCGTTTCTATCAGTAGCTTGATAGCTTGTGCCACCGGGTTCTCGTCCAACAACAATCCACTGAAATCTTCCGTCAACCTAATAGGGAGAAGGAAATCAAAGCAAATCACTAGTGGGTTCACGTTTAAAGTGATCAAAACCAGAAAAACAACAACACATTGATATCAAATCTTCCATTAAAAATCCGTCTTAAACTAGTGAAGAAAATCAAAACAACATTCTCAATTTGTTCAAAGTCAGGGCCGGAAAATGTCCAGTTAGTCAAAACCCCAAATCAAAAGATGAGAGTGATGGTATTATACCTTTATCAGAATCTCCAGTTAGTCAAAACCCCAAATCAAAAGAGTGATTTGTGAAGAACCCGAACTCAACACCTGAAATCAAAAGTGAAGAACCCGAAATCAAAAGCATGATTTGTGAAATCAAAAGAATGAGATGACGAGAAACCAAAAACCCCCAAATTTTAGGGCTTACCAGATTCGAAGACAAATCTCCGACTTAGGGCTTCGAAAGATTCGCACCAGAGTCCGGCCTTTAGAGGCGGTGGATTTAAGGTTTAGGGCCGTGGAGTGAGTCGGGGCCGGGTAGCTATGGAGTGAGTCAGAGTGATTCGGAGAGATCGAGTCGTGGTTTGGAGGCGCTATGTCGAGGTATAGTTTGGGGGCAATGTTGTGATCGAGTATCTCGAGGTATAGTTTGGCTGTTTGGGGCAATGCTGCTGTACATACCACCTATATTACATACCGCCAAGCATAAGCAACGACCTCTTAGGTGGGCCCCGCGACATGGATAGTCCCGCCTACGACATGCATCCGGTAGTCCGACACCCGAGCTACCTCGCTATGGTGGAGGTCGGCCGGTACCTCGTAGGGAGGCCACCCTCCCATGCTCCCCAAGAGGCTTCAAGAGAAGCAATATGTACATTGTATCCCACATCGAAAATATAGAATAGATGGGGACTTCCCTTAGCTATAAAGGGAAGTCCTCCCCTTCTTAGAAGGGATGGATCCATGATCCCCTCACTTGTATCACTATCAAAGGCTACTTGGCCTCACTACATAGTAAAATATCTAAGTGGACGTAGCCTTGCCTCAAGGGCAAGGTGAACCACTATACATGCTTGTGTCCCTCTCTCTCTCTCCCTATCATGATCCACACTTAGTCTCGTTCCGTATTCTTCAGTAGAAACAGCTGCATGTGTCGAGGGCCTCGAGGCTGCTAGGTTAAGCATTAGTTGTGGGAAGGACTTTTTTTTTTTCATTAAGTGTTCCAGCTAGGTACGACACATGCCGGGCAGATAAGCCATTAATTAGTTGATGCATGCATATACAAGACATCAGACCATGGTTTTTCACATATACGTTGTTTGAATGCCACTTCAAAATTTTCAATTTTCCCACCTCATATTGCCTGCTGAGAGGGAACTAAATTTGGGGGAGACAAATGGAGGGAAATATGGGAGGGAATATCGGTGAACATTTTTTAACTTGCAAATCTATAGATTCACACCACAGTTTTAAAGTAACCGTCGTATAAACACTACATGCTGAGTAAATTTAACTGGTGCCAATTGGTGCGAAACTTGCTGCCTCTGTGACAATTTAACCTCACACCACGCTTCCATTTATAAACGTCTTCTGAAGCAATACATAATTTCAGCATGAAAAACACCCGTTGGTTGAATTCATATTAGAAGACGGAAATTTTACAACCGTCGTCTCAATAATGAGAAATTATTCACACCACGGAAAACAGTGTTACGTCGTCTGAGAGGTGTCGTGTGAAGCCTTTTGTGTAGTAGTGGTGGTTGAATTTTGGCAATATCTGTCTTGCACTTGTATCATTTCAGAAAGAGAGCAAGTGAAGCGGTTTTCAATGTTGGTGAGAGTAGCTTTCGGAGTTGGTGAGAGTAGCTATCAGTTATGGTGAAAGTAGCGTTTTGTTGTTGGTGAGAAGAGTTTTTGATGTTGAAGAGAGTATATTTTGTTGTTGGTGAGAGTAACTTTTGGTGGTGATGATTGTAGCTTTTTGTGGTGGTGATAGTAGTTTTTGACGTTGGTGAAAGTATCTTTTGTCGGTGGTGAAAGTAGTTTTTTACGGTGGTGATAGTAGTTTTTTGTGTTGGTGAGAGCAACTTTTGTTGATGGTGAGAGTAGTTTTTGATACAAGAGTAGCTCTCTAATGTTAGTGAGAGTAGCTCGTTGGTGTTGGTGACAGTAACTTTTGTTGTTGGTAAGGGTAGGTTTTGGTGTTGGTGCAAGCAGCTTTTGTTGTTGGTGAGAGTTGTTTTCTGGGGTTGGTGAGAGTAGCATTTGTTGCTGGTAACAGTAACTTTTGTTTGTGGGGATAGTAGCTTTTCGTTTTGAGGAGCATAGATTTTTTGGTAAGGAGTAGCTTTTGTTATTGGTGATAGTAGCTTTTGTTATATTGCTGAGGTTGCCGGAAATCTCACCAGAGTAGCTTTTATTGCTAGTGACAGTAGCTTTTGTTGCTAGTGATAGTAGCAATTGTGACCTCGCCGGAGGTTGCCGGAAATCTCATCAGAGTAGCTTTTGGTGCTAGTGATAGTAATTTTTGTGGTCGCGGGAGTTCGCCGGAAGTTGGCCGGAGGTCTCGTCGAAGAGGAGAGAGAGAATGATTGTTGACTTTTTACTCTAGTGGCATTTATGTAAATATGTTGGTTTTTAATATCCAAAATATAACACCCTTTTTAATCTAGTGGCCTTATGAGGGAAAAAACTAGTTGGTGGCCTTATGGCTAAAAAAACATTCAAATATGCACTTATATGTAATTAACCCAATAACCTTTGAGAAAAGTTTAGAATTTTTCTTCTTTCTTTTTTGCCAAAATATCTGAAAATGAAAAGGCAAAAAGAAGATTTTGGTACTCAATTTGACTAAAATGCCCTGAAAGTATGAGTATTGGATCGGGCTTAAATCGTCAGGTACTATTTTGATATTTTTCAAAATATAGGTATGAAAGTTAATAGTCCGGAAAAGTTCAGACACTATTTGGACAATTTTCCCTTTATAAGAAATTAACAGTGAAGTTGACGACAGTGACCAAAGTGATAGATAGTGTTTAAGTTATGTTATTGAAGTGAAATTTTTAAAAGTATAATGATGAAAGTGTCAACCAAGTCATAACTGAGCGACAAAAATGATTATTTTTCCTTTTATTTTTTTAAATAATTTTTACTAATATTTTTTGTAATGAGTTTTTCTTACACATGCTGAGCAAGCATGTGCGGAGCTTCTTCAGCCCACCCAAGTGGCATTTTGTGGTTACAGCACGTGATTTACACGTGCTGTTAGTCTAACGTCAGCTTTGAAAGACCAAATGTAAAGATGATTCTTAGTCCTGTTATCCTCCGAATCCTGGGTTTTCAATGCTAATTTCACAATCCCAATTCAATCTGCCCATGTACAACGCCATTGCCACACAATTAAGCAAAAAACGCAGCCCTGATAACATCTGTACACCCGTAAAATTTAATCCAACAGTTGGTTCAATTAACTGGTATTCCTAAACCCAGATATTCTCAATCAAACAGAATCTGGTTTCCAGCGTATTCGATACAAAAACACAAACCATAGACACTGAATCAACAAGAAACCAATCCAAACACAACCACTTGATGGTCCTCAATACGGGATTGCTGACTTGTATATTCTAAGACATCTTTGAAATACGATCTATGACAATTCCGTGTTATATCATTTCGTCGCTAGTAAGACAAGAAATGTAATGTATACACCCAGGGAAAAAAATACAGAGAAGAAGGATAAGGATCAAACACGAGGAACACGAATTGTTATCTAAATTTACGACTTTAACAAAGAAAAGTGAAACAGAGGAGAGACTTGTTAGTTTACGTGTTCCTCTTTGCAACTGTTTTCAATCATTTTCCGCGTGATTAGCGCATTCGACTATCAGATTTAAGGTATTTTTTTCTGTGTATATGTAGTTTAACTTTGATACGGTGTTAGACTCTGAAAACCTTCAAGAAGCTTCATCTTGATATAGTCTCTGACTAGTTAATATTGGGTCTGACTTTTCCAAACTGAATCAGAAACCCACCCATATATGTATATCGATCTCAAACAGATGAGAAGTTTATACGTACCATAAAAAGAATGGCAACTTCTTCAAGATTTCAAGTATATGTCCTGGCTTTTTGTGCAACCCTTCTTATTCAAAGTGGCTGTTATGGCCATTCTGTGCATCAGAGAAAACATGCAGCCTTGTTCATCTTCGGGGATTCAACATTTGATGTTGGAAATAATAACTACATAAACACTTCCACTTTCTTTCAAGCAAATTTCTTCCCATATGGGGAAACCTTCTTCAGCGACCCGACTGGTAGGTTCTCCGATGGTCGTCTAATCCCAGATATCATTGGTAAGTTTGTTGTACATAATGTCAATTGTTTCTTTTAACACATGGGATTATGAGATAATTGATAAATTGTTAACTTGGAATTGTTTCTGCAGCTGAATATGCAAACTTGCCAATGATTCCACCATACTTACAGCCGGGTTTTGACAGCTATACTAATGGGGTGAACTTTGCATCTTCTGGGGCTGGTGTTCTAGCTGAAACTCATCAAGGATTTGTATGTCGATCTTCTGCCTCCATAAGATTTTTTTTTTTTTTTTTTTCTCTGTGTGTGTGTGTTATAGAGCCTGCACAACAGCTAGTCAATATAGTCACAAAACCAAAGTCAAAATAATTTGGTTATTGTTGGCTGCGAACTCGTAGATAGTGTTTCATTGTTCATGAAAATTATTTTGGTTGACTCTGCTTCCACATAACACATGGACACATTTATATGATATTTATATAAACATTATGAGGTATCCTTTTTTGATTGATTTCTTTTTTGCAGGTGTTGGACCTTAAAACTCAACTGGGTTATTTCAAAAATGTGGAGAAGCAGTTGAGGCACAGACTAGGTGAAGCAGAAGCTCACACATTGTTGTCCGAAGCTGTTTACTTGATTGCCATCGGAAGCGGTGATTACTCTTTCCCATTCATAGCGAATTCAAGTTTGTTCGAGTCTCACTCACATGAAGAATATGTTGGCATGGTGATAGGAAACCTTACAAATGTGATCAAAGTAATATATAATGTCATCTTTTGAATATGTTTATGAATCCAAAAATGAATTCAGACGAGTTACTTACCTCCAATGCATTTTTTCAGGAAATATACGAGAAAGGAGGAAGAAAATTTGGGATTAAAGGCATAGGGAATTTGGGTTGCATACCGGGCTTGAGAATAGTTAAACCAGGAAACACAAGCACCTGTAATGAAGAAGTAAATGCACTTTCAAAACTCCACAATAGAGTACTTGCTAAAGCCCTCCTGGAGCTGAAAGGACAGCTTCAAGACTTCGTATACTCGAATCCAGATTTATACTCTTACGCAAATGACGTAGTTCATAATCCATCAAAATATGGTAAATACAGTCATCATAACTAGTCCTCTGAGTTTTAGTTTGTCCTGTGCCTGTGTCAAAAGCTGATCCCAATTTTCTAATGTGCCTTATTATGTATGTTGTACAGGTTTCAAGGAAGCAAAGATGGCATGCTGTGGCTCTGGTCCATTAAGAAGAATTAGTAGCTGCGGAGGGAAGCGAGGTATGACTGAGTATGAGTTATGTGACAATGTTACTGACTATGTCTACTTTGATTCCGGCCATCCCACAGAAAGGTATAACCAGAAACTTTCCAAGTTATGGTGGAGCCATACTCCTGATGTCACAGGACGTTACATCAATTTGAAAGAGCTATTTGAAGTATAGAATAAGAATTGTGATACAGCTTATGTTCCAGTTAGTTGAAGTATAGAATAAGAATTGGGATCCATTTTATGTTCCAGTTATTTGAAGTATAGAATAAGAATTGGGATATATCCTATGGTCCAAGTTATGGTGGAGCCATACTCCTGATGTCACAGCACGTTACATCAATTTGAAAGAGCTAGAGCTATTTGAAGTATAGAATAAGAATTGGGATACATCTTATCTTCCAGTCAAGGACTCAAATTTCAAGTTTACTATAGCATATTTATACATAGTTTTTTTTTTTTTTTTTTTTGAGGAGCGAAAAGAAATTACAACTTGAAACCCCTAAGACAACCAGAACTAAAATTATCAAAATTAGAAGCATATTTATACATAGTTATTCATTACATAATTGATATTTACACCAAAAGAACTGAAACTTAAGAGGTATTTGGGTAACAATAAATGTCAAGGGCCACAAGATGAGATCATGAGATGATGTAAGAAACTGTGCAACGGTGGATATAAAAATTATGAGTTTCTGATGTCATAAGAGCCTTCGGTTAAGTGAAAGGGTGAAAATCTTCTTTAACCTATTAAAATGCAATACGGAGACAAACTTTTAAAAAGTTGGAAAAGCTTTGATATTTCAATGATATAGAACTATGACAGTCTAGGGGTGGGTTCGGTTCACTTCGGTTTGATTTTGAGCTAAAACCGAGAACCGAACCGAACTAGAGCTTCAGTTCGGTTCGGTTTTCCATTTTTCCGAGTTCAACACCGAAAACCAAACCGAACCGATCGGTTCAGTCCGGCTCATTTCGGTTTTTTTCCTAAAATAATAATTATTTAATACAAAATTTTTTTTAGTACCGTTTGATGGTTCTTTTTCTATTTTAACTGGCCTTTCAGGCCCCTTGCTCACCAATATACTAAAAAATTACACTGAAAAACTAGGAAATTAGAAATCTAGGCCATTGGAGCCTTTTCAATATGGCCATTGGAGCCTTTTCAATACGGCCATTGGAGCCTTCTCAATATCTAAAACACCTTCGGTTTAAAACTCTTTTACTTGTCCAAAACTACCTTGAGTTAACTTTAGATGACTTTATATCAGCTTACATGTTCCACCAATTACATAGATAAATGTATGTTCAACATCACAAGATTCATGACTTTCAAACACTGTCTTAGAGCAACTGTCCAGTTCAGATTTCAACATTCCAACTAGTCCTCCAACTAAGGCATATAAGTGGACAACCAACACAAGAAGAAAGAACAAAGAGAAAATCTAGAGCATGCCATGCATATGATATAAAGGAAGATCAATGTATACTTACGTTACAAAGAACAAAGAGAAAATCCAGAGCATGCCATGCAGATGATATATATATACATACATAACAAATGCAATATATAAAAGAGCAAGACTACCTGACCAGCACCAACATCAATTATTGCGAAAGCACTGATGGTGTTTGCAACTCAATTGACAACCGCCAAAAGAACTTCCACCTGCACATACCAGATTACCAGGACCGTTTCTTAATGAACTATTCCCACACAATCACTGCTTAGAAAGAAAAATGATTCAAATCACAAACTCTAGTCTAGGAATCAAACACCATGCAGAAACATCTTATTTGACCCAATGTATCAGAACACAAACAAGATCAACTCTCATGATCACAAGTGCCAATAATATTCAGAAAATATATGAACAATGCTGACATAAGATTACAATGCTGAAATAAGACTGAAATAATAGGCTTACCGAGTGAAGTTCACCACGTAGTCCAATTTCACCAATGAATGCAGTGTATTGGGAATAGAAGACTGCAAGAAACTGCAGAAAACAAGGACAAGCAACTCATGCGGTTAAAAAAAATGTATATGTAAACAAACCCTTGAAATAATTTGTTCTAGGTGGCGCCTATAATATAAAGCAAACAAAATTGTAGTCCCCGTCTCTTGTTCTGATTTAAACAGTGATAAATCACCAATCTGGGAAGAGAAGCTAATATAGTAAATGCTAATGCCATATTTAGTTAAAGAGTAATAATGCATGCTTGCTGCAAATTGTTGTGGCAATTGCAAGATCACTAGCAGTTTCGCGATATACAATGCCTAGACCACAAGTTCTCATTGGAAACTAAACTGATGTGGAACAAAAATTTAGCATTTATCATATTACCTCATCACCTTTCTTAATCCGTTGTTCAGCTTTTATCATTACTTCAAGCATACAATCCTTGAACCGCCAATTAATGGAGGAAACGATTTGGCTGGAAGGAATGGTTTAGCATGCATGTCTGCAAAATATGGCAAGTTGATTATCATTATAAAGCCATCTAATATCAAGGTCTCATGCTTTAATTAAAGCATAGAAGTTTTATTTATATGTACATAATACAGGTGGTTCTTATAATAAAATATGACAATGAGAAAGCACATCTTCGTAATGGGTGGTTGTAGAATAATGTAAAATAAATTGATTCCAGACACAAATTTTTGTCCAGTAAGAAACATGTACAAACACTAGCAAAACCAAATAAGGAAGAAAGAAACACCACGTACAAAAACAATGAAGCAAACAGCTGCAAATCCCTTGTCTCCCAATATGACCTGTACAAAGCATTTGAAACATGATTTACAAGGCAAACAAAATCTTTTAGCATCACATGTGGGGAATCGAGAAAAAATATGCATACCAGTAGCACCTACTCCAGATCATTCTTAATATTTGAAAGTGCAGAAAGAACATGATCAGATCTGGACTTCTTCCCCTGAAATGACATGGTGAAACAATTGAATTGAGATATAATTAAGATTATGTTATAGAATTAGTGAAGTCACAATTTTCAGCAACCAAAATACAACTCTTTTTGCATTTAATCATCTACATAAGAAATTGAACTAGAGAGAAGATACTTACTTTGCTGTAGGAGCACAAACCTGATGTTCTTCTCAAGTTACCGCCATGAACAAGCTCATCCATTCACTGCCATGAAATTCATACCAACACAAAATCAAGACAAACAACGAACAAAATTGAACCCAAATCATTAAAAGCAGAGAAATTTGAAACTGAAATAGCTTGGGTTCATACTAGCACCTCAACATCACCGTCAGTAATCTCTTGCTGAAAATCCTTGGGGTCCTTGTCGTTGATCGTGCACACAACTGAGAGTTTCTCCTTCACAGTCCCACTCAGATCCTTGGCCATCGATATGGTCTTCATGATCTTGGCAATCTCGATGAGGCTGTGCTTGATGTTCTTGCGGTGCGATTCGGCTCCTTGATGACTAGAGCGGTAGAGAAGAAAGAGGCGAGAGAAAGAGCCTAAAATGAAATATCGCGAAAGGCTGAGGGATCAAACTATTTATAGTGCGGCTGCTGTAGGGTTCTGACCAAAAGGAAAACAAAACGACGTCGTTTTATCAAATGTGAACAGTATTTCGGTTTTCGGTTCGGTTCAGTTTTCACCGGGCCGAAACCGAAAACCGAACCGAACATAATCGGTTCAGTTCGGTTTTTTTTTTTCGGTTCGGTTTTTTTTCGGTGCGGTTTTATTCGGCTTCGGTTCGGATTTCGGTGCGGTTTTTTTCTGTTTTCAGTTTCGCGAGCCCACCCCTAATGACAGAGGAGAAGGTTGTCGCTTTGCTTGTTAGTCCTTTTGTTTGGTTTTCCATGGATCTGTAAATAAATTGAAGCAGTGGGGAAGATAAGAATAGTGAACCAGAACTAGAATGGAAGCCATTAAGTTTCAGATTTTTACCTTGGCACGTCTTCTGATCCCAAGCAGCTGTTGTGGCCATTCCAGGCGTCATATATGGAAACAACTTAGCCTTAATTATCTTTGATGATTCACTGTTTGATGTTGGGAACAACAACTACTTGAGTACTACCACTGATTACCAGGCAAATTTCTGGCCTTACTGGTAGATTTTTGGATGGACTACTTATCCCTGATATCATTGGTAAGATTCTAATCATAATACTGTTACGTTATTCAACACTAGGTTTATTACAGTAAATCCTGGTAAATTTCAATTTTCACTGCAGCTGCTTTTACAAATTTGTCACTTACCACCATACTTACAACCTGGTTTCAACAATTATACTGGTCAACTTTGCATCTGCTGGCGCTGGTGCTCTGTCTGAAACTCATCAAGAATTTGTATGTCATCTACCTTACACTAGCTACTAATCTCCTTCAGACTTAGTAACTTTTTGTGAAATTATAATATTAGCTTCATCAAAGTGATGATTTATATCTCAATCCAAGATCGTACATGCAATTTCAAAAGTGATCTACCTTCGGCTAAAAGGAGTTACAATCGATCTTAAATGTGCTACACATGCAGTGCCTAGCTAATTATATTTCCACTTATATATCCCCACTTTTCAGGAAATAGACCTTAAAAGTTAAAACTCAACCAAGTTATTTCAAGAAGGTGAGGGAGCTGTTGCAACAGAAACTAGGTGATGCAGAAGCACAGACATTGCTGTTTAAAGCTGTTTACTTAATTAGCATTGGAAGCAATGATTATTTTTTCCCATTCACAAAACATTCTAGTTTGTTTGGGTCTCATTCACATGAATAATTTACCAGCATGGTCATTGGAAATCTGACAAATAATGCGATCAGAGTAATATATAACAGATGAAATATGTACCACTAGTTTGATCTTTTTTTTTTTTGATATTTAGCATTGTGCCATATACTATAGTTTGTTTTTAAATTGAGTTACATAATATGTATTTTGTCAGGAAATTTTAAATATATACTAACGTCAATCACTGTTCATACTGTTCATAAGCGTACGTAATGACGGTTTTGCCCTTTTTTTTCCATCTATTACCGGCTGCCACTCTGAGTGCGCGGTACTGTTCAATGAATAATACTGTGATTTTCCATATTTGCCCCCATTTTCTTTAGTCTTTGACGCTTTTGTCCCCAATTTTTTTTTTTTTTAAGAAAAAAAAAAACGAAAAAATGCAAATATTAGCTCAATTGGATTATTGCAAATAGAAATAAAAGATGATTATGATCTTAAAATTTATTTGTTCTTGAATTCATGGTTTTAGCTTAGTAGATTATATATACTTTTTATCTGTCTTTATATATGGCTTAAGTTTGTCAAATGTGAAATAATCTGAGCTATGATTTAAGTTGATTTTTCAAATACAAATACAAAAAGTCAGTAAACATGGTATTATATAAATGGGTGTCTTGAGCATTTCTTAAATTTGAAATTTAGGACTTTTTATGTTTATCACACATCAGTAAATTGTTATGCAGATTTTTAAAAGCTTCACTGCTAAGTTTTATATGTTGCTCCTTATATTATGTTATTTGTATCTATCTAAAAGTAAATAAAGGGTAACTATACTAAAGGAAAATGAGGAGGATCACTGTTCAATGCGTAGTGAAATACCCGATTTGCCCCCAGATTTTCTTTGCTTTGAATATTTTATCCCTGATTGCAAATTTTTTTTTTTTTAATAAACCCTTAGCCTGCCTATCCTTACATATGTCAGTAAGAGTCGAGGTCATGATTTTTATAATGTTAGATTATAACTTACCAACAATTCACAGCTCACCGGTATTTTTTTTTTTGAAAACTGTAAAAAAAAAGAAATAGACAAACTTGGTCAAAACACTTTTGTCCCCAATTTTGTTAAAAAAAAAAAAAAACGAAAAAACGCGAATATTAGCTCAATTGGATTATTGCAAATAGAAATAAAAGATGATTATGATCTTAAAATTTATTTGTTCTTGAATCCATGGTTTTAGCTTAGTAGATTATATAGACTTTTTATCTGTCTTTATTTTTTTATCTGTCTTTATATATGGCTTAGGTTTGTCAAATGTGAAATAATCTGAGCCATGATTTAAGTTGATTTTTCAAATACAAATAGAAAAAGTCAGTAAACATGGTATTATATAAATGAGTGTCTTGAGCAATTCTTAAATTTGAAATTTAGGACTTTTTATGTCTATCACAGATCAGTAAATTGTTATGCAGATTTTTAAAAGCTTCACTGCGAAGTTTCATATGTTGCTCCTTATATTATGTTGTTTGTATCTAAAAGTAAATAAAGGGTAACTACACTAAAGGAAAATGGGGAGGATCACTGGTCAATGTGTAGTGAAATACCCGATTTGCCCCCAAATTTTCTTTGCTTATAACTTACCAACATGCAATTCACAGCTCACCGGCATTTTTTTTTTTGAAAACTATAAAAAAAAAAGAAGACAAATTTGGTCAAAACACTCGCACCTGCTCAAAACTTGAAAAGTGGAGATTGCTTATGGACGAATGAAATATAATGGTTTGAGTTTTCATGAATAAAGCTCTTTTCACAGTTCTACAAAAAGTAATATGTAAAATAATAATATCTTTTAGTTAATATTTACTAAATATAAAAAAACTCCTTTCCGCAGCATCGCGCAGATTTATTATCTATATGTAAGAAAGGAGGTAAGGAAATTTGGGATTTCAAGACAGGTGTCTTAGTTGTTTATAAAGCTCAAGAGCACATAAAGCAGGAAACACATGCACATGTGTGGAAGAAGTTACCAGAACTGGCGAAACTACACAACAGAGGATTTGCTGAATCCCTCAGAAAGTTGGAGAGACACCAGGACAGATTGAAATATCCGAATCCAAACTTCTTCACTTTTCTAAATAAAAGAATCAACAATCCTTACAAAACATGGTATACTTAGCCATCAGATCGACATGGTTCTTCTAGTTTTAGTTTCTTCTATTTGTTTTTAACGTACCTCTTGTATTTATTCTGTTGTGTTAGGTTTCAAGGAAGGAAAGACGGCATGTTGTGGCTGTGGTCTATGCAGCGAAATAGGTAGCTGTGGAGGGAAGAGAGGTGTGACCGAGTATGAAGTATGTAAACAGTAATGCTAATGGATATGTATTCTTTGACTTTGTCCATCCAACCGCAAGGATTAACCATCAAGTCTCCAAGTTATGGTGGAGCCATACCCCTAATGTCACAGGGCACCACTACCTAAATCTGAAAACGCTATTTGAAATGTAGCCAAAGGAGGACTACTTTGTTAGTTTCCTAAGACATTTATCATATTCAGTCACAACTATTTCAAAATAAGTGTGTATATATGGGAGCCCTTCTAATGAGGACCACTAAAATGAGGACTAGTTGAAGACTTTTGTGTTAGACCCACTTTTCGATCACATTTCCGCAAATCAACCATTAGATGTTTAAATATTTATATGTAGATCATTTATGCAATTTTTCACCCAAATTGAAAATCATTAAGACATAAATAATCGTGATTTATCAGTTATGAACTTAAACGGTTCATGTTTGACAGATTTGATTCATCTATTGATTTGATCTAGTTCGATACCTTAACGATTCGCAATTTGGATGAAAATTTTCAGTAGTGATCTACTCATGCATATATCAACATCTAACGGTTGATTTGTCGTAATGTTGTTTGAATCCAAAATGAGCATTTTGGCCTGACAAGGTGTGTCTTGGAGAAATTGAGCCAATATCAGTGGCTCAAGCTATATATTGTTGACAAGTTCGAGATATATTATTTAGAGGCTAAATAAAGCCTACATGCAGAATTATGGAAGATTATGCGAGCTGCAAGAAAAGGAAATGATGGAAGCATGGAAATGAAAAGTCAACTTTACCACATTTTCCTACTTCGACTATGAGAAACTGAGCTAAACAAGGAAGGAAGGGCGGCAGACTAACCAAACGAAATCCAAATGAGCTAAAACTTTCCAGATTAATTCTAGACATCTCAAGGATAATTTCTTATGAAGAGTGCCAGAGCTAGTTTTGAGTGGAAAGCCTTCAAACAATCAGAAAGTGACTCAAACCTAACAATTCCATTAGTGTTTAAGTGCTCAAACCTAACAATTTCATTAGTGTTTAAGTGCTTAAACCTAACAATTCCATTAGTGTTTAAGTGCTTAATCCATCATGATTTGTTTAAGGCCAACCACTATGGCTTGGTAGCCTATATATAGAGGCTACAACAAGTAACACAAGACAACACAATTCATCAAAGAATCTCTATGATCATCCAAGCCTCTCTAGAGCAATCCCTCTAAGAGCAACCCCTCTCTTTCTCTTACCGGTGATCACACTCCAGTCCTAGTCTTCTTAGGAGCCGACTGTCAGTGCCACCAAACCCTCTGTCAAAGTGCTTCGGTCCTAGTCTCCTCGAGAGCCGACTGTAGTACCGCGACCACAACGGTTACAGAACCAGTCAAGCAAGGGTAACGCCCTCGCAAACAACACAATTCAACAACAATCTCTAAGATTATCCAAGCCTCTCTAGAGCAACCCCTCTCTAAGAGCAACTCCTCTATTTCTCTTACCGGTGATCACACTCCAGTCCTAGTCTTCTCAAGAGCCGACTGTCAGTGCCACCAAACCCTCTGTCAACGTGCTTCGGTCCTAGTCTCCTCGAGAGCCGACTGTAGTACCACGACCACAACGGTTACGGAGCCAGCTAAGCAAGGGTAACGCCCTCGCAAACCAGCTAAGCTAAAGTCACGCTTTGGTAAGTTCTCTCTACTTCCAGGTGATTTCGCTCTGCTCGACCTACAACGTTGAGTATTGACTTGGTGATACAAGACAAAGTCCTCTAGCACGAGGCACAGAAGAATCTCGCGACTAGGTTGGTGCTCTCCTCGTCCACAGTCGCTCTAAAGAAGTCAGGTCAAGGGACACCCCCGACGACCGCACCCGAACGGTGCTGGCAAGCCTGCGCAGAAAATAGACAGTTGACCAGCTGCAACAAAACTGGAGCCAAACAAATGTAATTGAAAAGTGGGTCTCCTAAACTATTGATTAGAAAGTCCTCAACTAGTCCTCATTTTAGTGATCTTTATTAGAAGAGCCACTATGTATATATACCTTAACTATTGATTAGAAAGTCCTCAACTAGTCCTCATATCAGCAGTTTCTCTTAACTCATCTAGAGTTCCAATCAGGTTCATGTCATCGACATAAACTGCTACGATTGCAAATCCGTAATTTGTCCTTTTTATAAACACGCACGGGCATATTTCATTGTTGACATATCCCTTCCCAATCAAGTAGTCACTTAGACGGTTATACCACATCCGTCCAGATTGTTTCAATCCATATAGTGAGCGTTTCAATCTGATACAAAATGCGCTCCGTGGTTTAGAGCCACTTAATTTGGGTAATTGAAGTCCATCTGGAACCTTCATATATATCTCTGAATCTAGATCCCCATAGAGATATACTGTAACCACATCCATAAGTTGCATGTCAAGTTTTTCGAAAACTACCAAACTGACAAGGTAGCGGAACGTTATAACGTCCATTACGGGAGAATATGTCTCCTCGTAGTCGATTCTAGGGCGTTGTGAGAAACCTTGCGCCACGAGGCGGGCTTTGCATCTAACAACCTCATTTTTCTCATTACGCTTTCTAACAAAGACCCATTTATGGCCAACAGGCGTTATACTTGGGGGTGTCCGCGTTATAGGCCCAAATACCTGTCTCTTTGTTAGTGAATCCAATTCAACCTGGATCGCATCTTTCCATTTAGGCCAATCTGCTCTTCGTTGACATTCTTCAACGGAGCGAGGTTCGATATCATCGTGTTCTATAATCCCTTGAGCAATAGAATATGCAAACACATCATCAAGGATAATAGAATCTCTATTCAACGTCTCATGTACACTAGTGTAATTCATGGAGATCTCTCTATTCTCTGGAATTGGTTCTAACATTGGAACGTCCCCCAATGATGTCTCTTGGACATAACCATAATCTGGAATATCTTCATGAGACAGGTTATTTCTATCGATGATTAATGGATCTTTTTGTGCCAAACTCGCTTTCTTTCTTGGGCGAGAATCCATCGAACCTTTGGGCCTCCCACGTTTCCTTGCTGGGAGCCCGGCCTGAGCCACATTGCCATCACCATTAGTGGTGGCGGCGCCGTGCCCAATATCCCTAGGGGCGGCGCAATGTCCATGATTTTTAGGGACATCAATCATTGCAGGCACGTTTGCAGCAGGTATGTGTGATCTTGTCACTTTAGCGATATCAGAAAACGCATCAGCCATCGAGTCTGCTACATTCTGAAGATCGAGAATTCTCCGCACTTCAATTTCGGACTGTGCAGTTCGGGGATCAAGATGAGACAAAGTGGGGACAGACCACGACAATTCCTATCGTTCTTGTTGAACATTAGTGTTCTTATCTCCCCCTAACGACAGGAAAACTGTCTCATCAAAGTGACAATCCGCAAATCTAGTGGTAAATAGATCGCCTGTCAAGGGTTCTTAGTAGCGGATAATGGTTGGAGAGTCATATCCAACATAAATACCTAATCGTCTTTGAGGACCCATTTTAGTGCGCTATGGCTGCGCAATTGGCACATAAACTGCACACCCAAATATGCGTAAGTGTGAGACGTCAGACTCATATCCAGTAACCATCTAGGGTGCAGAAAAAGGTTGAGTGGCAGTAGGCCTCAGACGAATGAGCACAGCTGCATGCAATATTATTACATAGCCCCAAGCAGAAACAGGGAGATTGATGCGCATAACCAATGCTCTAGCAACCATTTGAAGTCTTTTAATGGCAGCTTCTGCGAGACCATTTTGGGTGTGAACGTGAGGAACAGGGTGTTCAACCTCAATCCCAATGGACATGCAATAGTCATCAAAAGTTTTTGATGTAAACTCTCTAGCATTGTCAAGACGAATTGACTTAATAGGATGATCAGGTTGGTGAGCCATTAGCTTAATGACTTGTGCTAGGAGTTTAGCAAATGCAGCATTTCTTGTGGACAAGAGCATGACATGTGACCAGCGTGTCGATGCATCAACCAACACCATAAAATATCTAAATGATCCGCAAGTTGGTTGGATAGGTCCACAAATATCACCTTGGATTCTTTGCAAGAATGGTATATTTTCTTTAGTGTCCTTTGCATAGGATGGTCTCGATCCTAACTTTGCTAAAGAGCAGGCTTAATTTGCAAAATGAATGATGGGCTTTAGAAGCAACCAAGGAAGAATTCGGTTGAGCCACAAAATCACATTTGATTTTAGAAGTAGAAGAAGGAGTCAAGGAGGGGTGCATGGCGTCAGAACCATGTTGTTGCCGTAGGGGGTAGACGGCGCCGGCCCTTTGTGGCCGGTCATGCATACTCATGGTGCCTTGTGGCGCAAGTGTTGCTCCTTGGACCAATCTTTGGTTCGTACTTCTCTTCATTTTGAAGAATGGATGTCCGTGTGAAGTCTTTAATATACGGATCATCATATCACGACCTGGATGTCCCAAACGGTCGTGCCAAAGCCTATATGTGTCAAAATCTCATAAGTCATCTCTCATGACATGGTTGGATTCAATGATTCGAATAGTGGTTGCATACAACCCACTAGAGTGACACATAAGTTTTTCTAATACTCGTTTATGTCCGTAGTCATTAGAGGTGATGCAAAGGAACTCTTGTCCATTCTCACAATGTGTTTCCACATGAAAACCATTGGCTCTTATATCTTTAAAACTCAATAGGGTTCTTCCAGCCCTAGGAGCATATAGAGCTTCGGTGACATTAATACTTGTGCCATTTGGCAACATAAATTGAGCTGGTCCTCGACCATGAATCAATTGGATTGGTCCAACTATCGTAGTCACTAAAGATCGACTAGGCGTCATCCATAGAAATAGTTGCCTGTGTCGCAATATAGTATGTGTGGTGCCACTATCAACAAGGCATTCCAACTCTCCGGGAAACATACTGAAAAATAATAAAGTTCAGAATTAAAACATGTCCATGACATTGAATAATAATACGACACTTTATTAATAAAAATAGCCAATGATTACATCAAAGTTTTCAAAGTCTAATCCAAAATAAAAAAATCAAACTTAGACAAATCATAGTCACTCAATCCGTTTGGTAACTCCAATCAAATATGACCAGGGAAGTAGAGAGAGATGTCGGTGGAGCGAGGCTCTCTTAAGTACCACTAATCTCAATTACTTTCCTAGACATCATACTTCATTGGATGCGCCACATGAGAAAGAGTTAATACAATTGTCATTTATTGACTAAGGCATATTGCCTTTACATAATTGTTGGAAAATAAAAAGGACTATTCTAATCAAAGTCTGCGGCATCCTTGTGCACTTCATTTCCAGCTTTGAAGTTTTCTATGGTGAGATTGACATCTTCACCATCTTCTTCTTCTGCAAGGTAAACTTCTTGCTCCCCAGGTCTCTATACTTCTTGTAGTGTGCAGCAAGTTGGGCGCTTGCCTTGCATTGCTTGAACCAATGCTCACTTGATCCACATCGATGACACACGTCATTGTGGTTGCCTCCCTTCAATTGAGGTGCACGTTGTGGACGCTCCCTAGGAGGGTTGGCGCCACCACCACGGCCGGTGCTGCCATGTCCACCTCTCCCACATGTGGCGTCGCCACCACTTGTATCCGTACCAAACTTGCGGTTTCCTTCCTTGTTAGGGCGGTTATATGGACCCACACATCCCTCATGTCCCTTATTCTTAGGGTTCTGCTCCTTGTGCCCTCCTTTGGGTGCATAATAATTCGCCTCATGAACGCTCTTAGTTCCAATGGGTCTTGAATTATAATTCTTCACGAGTATGTTATCATGTTTCTCAGCTACAGACATAACATTGATAAGCTGATGAAACCTCGTGATCCGTCCAGCATTAACCTCGGTACGATATTGCTTTGAGACCAAAATTGCTGAGACGGGGAAGGTGGAAAGAGTTTTCTCAATTAGCTCTTGCTCTGTGACGGGTTGTCCACAGAACCCCAACATAGTTTTGAGGCGTAGAGCTTTTGAATTATATTCAACGACGGACTTGAAGTTGGCGAATCGTAGATTTCCCCATTGAACCTTCAAGTCGGGGAGGAGGGAATCCTGGACATTGCCAAAGTGCTCTTCTAGCGCAACCCATAGTTCTCTAGCATCCTTGATCGCCATGTATTCCAATAGGAGTGATTTATCCATGTGGCGTCTCATCAAGATATGGGCACCTAAGCATGGCGCCAACGTCCCCTATATGGGTGACGCAGTGGCTAGGCCCACGACTCCTGCCAGGAAGCGCGGGAGGCCCATAGGTTCGATGGATTCTCTCCCAAGAAAGAAAGAGAGTTTGGCACAAAATAATCCATTAATCATCGATGTAAATAATCTATCTCATGAGAATATTCCGGATTATGGTTATGTCCAAGAGACATCATTGGGGGACGCTCCAATGTCAGAACCAATTCCAGAGAATAGGGAGATCTCCATGAATTACACTAGTGTACATGAGATGATGGATAGAAATTCTATTGCTATTGATGATGCCTTTGCATATCATGTTGCAAAAGGAATTATAGAATATGATGATATCGAACCTCGCTCTGTCAAAGAATGTCAACGAAGAGCGGATTGGCCTAAATGGAAAGATGCGATCCAGGTTGAATTAGATTCACTAACAAAAAGACAGGTATTTGGGCCTATAACGCAGACACCCCCAGATGTAAAGCCTGTTGGCCATAAATGGGTCTTTGTTAGAAAGCGTAATGAGAAAAATGAGGTGGTTAGATATAAAGTCCGCCCTGTGGCGCACGGTTTCTCACAATGCCCTGGAATTTACTACGAGGAGACATATTCTTCCATAATGGACGTTATAACGTTCCGCTACCTTGTCAGTTTGGTAGTTTCTGAAAAACTTGACATGCAGCTTATGGATGAGGTTACAACATATCTCTATGGGGATCTAGATTCAGAGATATATATGAAGGTTCCAGATTGACTTCAATTACCCAAATCAAGTGGCTCTAAACCACGGAGCGCGTTTTCAATAAGATTAAAACGCTCACTATATGGATTAAAACAATCCGGACGGATGTGGTATAACCGTCTTAGTAACTACTTGATTGGGAAGGGATATATTAACAATTAAATATGCCCATGCATGTTTATTAAAAGAACAAGTTCCGGATTTGCAATTGTAGCAGTTTATGTCGATGACATGAACCTAATTGGAACTCTAGATGAGTTAAAGGAAATTGCTAAATATTTGAAATCCGAATTTGAGATGAAAGATCTTGGAAAAACACGGTATTGTCTCGGTTTAGAACTCGAGCACCGTAGTGATGGGATTTTGATCCATCAGTCTGCATATACTCAGAAAATTCTAAGGTGCTTTAATGAAGATAAAGCAAAGCCTGTGAGTACTCCCATGATTGGCCGTAGTCTTGAGCCTAGAAAAGATCCGATTCGTCCAAAGGATGAGGACGAAGAATTATTAGAGGCCGAAGTGCCCTATTTAAGTGCAATATGCCCATTATTGTACTTAGTTCAATGTACAAGACCGGACATCTTATTCGCAGTGAACTTGTTAGCTTGACATAGTTCTGTGCCAACACGCAGCCATTGGATTGGTGTAAAGACAATCTTTCGATACCTAAAAGGTACGATTGATATGGGCCTATTTTATCCCTACATAAAGAAGAGGAATGACGGAAAATTGGGATCGGACCCCAAGAGGCAAGACGCCGCCGTCCATAGCATAACCTCCGGCCATGCCGCCGACGCCGCCATCCAAGGTGGATGGCGTCCTCCTCCTTCCCTCCATCAAAATGACAATGATGTTTTGATGAGTTTTGCTGATGCAGGGCACCTCTCTGACCCTCACAAAGGTCGCTCCCAAACGGGTTATGTCTTTACCATGGGAAGCACTTCGATATCTTAGAGGTCTACAAAACAGACCCTTGTTGCTACTTCCTCAAATCATGCAAAGATTATTGCTCTACATGAAGCCGTGCATGAATGTATGTGGCTAAGGTCTGTAATTAAACATATTCGAGGAAGTTGTGGTTTGAAGTCTACCACGGATGAACCTACATGCATTTATGAGGATAATGCAGCTTGTATTGAGCAAATGAAGTTAGGTTTCATCAAGAGCGACAACACCAAGCATATATCGCCTAAGTTCTTTTATAATCAGCAACAACAATCGCTTCTAAACATTGAAGTGAATCAAATCCGATCAGAGGATAATGTAGCGGACTTATTAACTAAGTCGTTACCTAAATCCACCTTCGAGAAACATGTGAAGAGCATCGGATTGAGAAAGTTATCCGAACTCCCACGATTGTAGTAATCAAGGGGAGGTATGATGTCTACATGTTCGATCTCGAAGAATGAATGACGTGTTGTACTCTTTTTCTCCTTCTCGAGCTTGTTTTTTGTCCCACAGGGTTTTTCACTCGAGCAAGGTTTTTAACGAGGCAACGGATGAAGCGTCACCACCAAGTTTGAGCGGTACAAGGGGGAGTGTTGAAGGAAATCGACTTATGTGTGCCAAATCAAACTAGGATTAGTTCCATGATTGTAATAGGAGAAGAATGTTCTAGAATTCCTAGTCCTATTCGGAATAGTTTTCCTTGTACCATTAGAACATGTACTTTGTAATCCCTATATATAGGGCTCCTATTCTCAATAATGAAACATACAATTCTCTCATCAATCTCTCTAGAATTCCCTCATTCTAAAATAGTTTTTAATTTCTTTAGTATATGATTTTGGCATCATCAACTTTGAGGCACAGAATGTACCACTCGCATGATTGATGACTAGTTCAGTTGCACAATTACACAAACAAGTTCAAATGCACGTTCCTAATCTGATTATAGCTGTTTATATTGCTTTGATTTTCCACTAGTTGATTACAATCAAGGACCTATATGAAGCCAAGACCAGTGTAAACACGAAAATCCTGCAATGAATGAAAGAAGGACACGTGTACAAAATAATATAACTTCTTTATTAATGAATTTGAGGGTTATAATCTCTGTAGATGTTCTTTCACAAGAATCTCCTCTGATTTGATCTCCGACGTTGATTTGATCCAAGGGTGGCAAGCACTTGATCTTGAATCGAACGGTTGTAGTGTGAACTTCTTGTTATGTTGACGATTTGAGGGAGACGATTGACCAAGGGCTGTAGAGGCTTGATCTTGATCGGATTTAGGCCATGAGTTGTGTCACGTGGTGGGTGTTCTCCGGCTTTGGTAGGGGATGAACCAACACGTGTGTTTGGTGCTTGTTGATTCTCCACGAGCTTGATGAAGAACTTATAGAGGATTTACTTTGTTGACGACTTGTAGAATGCGGTTGACCAAGGGATACAGAGGCTTGCTCTTGATCGAATTTGAACCACGAGCGATGTCACGTGGTGAGTGTTCTTTAGCTTTGATGGTGGATGAATCGGCACGTGTGCTTAGTGCTTGTTGATTCTCCACGAGCTTGATGAAGAACTTGGCAGAAGCTTTGCTTTGTTGACGACTTGAAGACGACGGATGATCAAGGGCTGAAGAGGCTTGATCTTGGTCAGATTTGAACCACGAGAGGTGTCACGTGGCAAGTATGACTTTGATTGGGATGAATCGGCACGTTTACTTGGTGCTTGTTGATCCTCTGCGAGTTTGACGACTTCTGAACTTGTAGGTGATTTTCCTTATTTGTCTGAAGTCGGTGAGGTGAAGGGACCGACTATTTGGCAGCTTGATGGTTCTTCACGATCTTGGGAGACTTTTGAGCTTTGGAGAGATTTCTTCCGTCTGTCTGTCGTCCTTCTGTCTGTCCCCGTCTCCCCTCATCTTGATTTGAGAGGGGGTATTTATAGTGTTGTCACCTCCCTCAATTTGGAATGCATTGATTACATAGCATTAATCACATTCCCTAAATATTTAATTAAATCAATCAGTTTAAATTCGTTGATTTAATTACCTTTTATTTAAGGAATATGCCAATCAAATATGATTTGATTTAATACTTGATTTCAAATTTTCAATCAGAATTAAACAATTTAATTTGATTGGTATTTGAATTTAATACTTGATTTCAATCAGAATTAAACAATTTAATCTGATCGATATTTGTATTTAATACTTGATTTCAATCAGAATTAAACAATTTAATTTGATCGATATTTGTATTTGATGCTTGATTTTCATCGAGATCAATCAGTTTAATACGATTGATCCGTTTTAAATGCTTAACTCGAGCAACAATCAATCAGCGATAAATTGATGCTTCCGCGTCATTCAATCGATGGATCACTCGTGTTTTGACATATGTCATCCTCAAAACTCACATAATTTTGGTGATGTACGAGCCACGTGTACCTTTTGTAGGACCCATGTGCCAACTAAGCTTGTTTAGCCAAAATTTTAAAGATTGACCGATTTATTTAATGAATTTTGTTTTCATTAAATTTCTTGTGTCTACAACCAGAAGAGAGAGTAACACCGAGCAAAGCAGAACTAGAAATCTAGAATGGCAGCTTTGATTTCAAATATATACCTGATCGACTTCCTTGTGGAAGCCTTCTTATTCTATTAGTGTAGTAGATCAGATGATCTTCTTCAATAATATTGTTATATATTCTTAGACATCTTTGAAATAGAATCTATGACAAGTGAAGGTCATGGCAAGATAATTAACAATTCCGCGTTAGATCATTTTGTCTAGAAGAGAAGATATGTATACACCAAAGGACCAAAATATGTAACACCAATTCCGTGTCAGATCACAACCACTTTAAATACAGAGAAGAAGGATCCAAACACGAGGAACACGAATTGTTATCTCAATTTGCGGCTTTAATAAAGAAAAAAATGAAACAGAGGAGAAACTTGTTAGTTTACGTGTTCCTCTTTGCAACTGGTTTCAATCATTTTACGTGTGATTAGCACAGCAATGACCAGTTCAATTCGACTATCAAATTTAAGGTTTTTTTTTTTTTTGTGTGCATATGTAGTTCAATACGGTGTTGACTCTGAAAAGCTTCAAGAAGCTCCATATTGATATAGTCTCTGAGTAGTTAATATTGGGTCGGACTTTCCCAAACTGAATCAGAAATCGACCTATATATAGATCTCAAACAGACGAGATTACACATACCATAACTAGAATGGCAACTTCTTCAAGATTTCAAGTATATGTCCTGGCTTTTTGTGCAACCCTTCTTATTCAAAGTGGCTGTTATGGCCATTATTCTGTGCATCAGACAAAACATGCAGCCTTGTTCATCTTCGGGGATTCACTATTTGATGTTGGAAATAATAACTACATAAACACTTCCACCAACTTCCAAGCAAATTTCTTCCCATATGGGGAAACCTTCTTCGGCCACCCGACTGGTAGGGTCTCCGATGGTCGTCTAATGCCCGATATCATTGGTAAGATTGTTGTACATAATGTCAGTGTTTTCTTTTAACACAAGGGATTATGAGATAATTGATTAAATTGTTAACTTGGAATTGTTTCTGCAGCTGAATATGCAAACTTGCCTATGATTCCACCATACTTACAACCGGGGTTCGACAACTATTCTAATGGGGTGAACTTTGCATCTGCTGGGGCTGGTGCTCTAGCTGAAACGTTTCAAGGATTTGTATGTCTTCTGCCTTCATAGGAATTTTTTTTCTTTTTTTCTTTTTCTGTTCTATGTACAGGCTGACGTTCGGCTCAACCTGCACAACAGCTAGTCAATGTAGTCACAAAACCAAAGTCAAAACCATCATAATTTGGTTGTTGCTGGCTGCCGACTTGTAGATTGTGTTTCATTCATTGTACATGCAAATTATTTTGGTTGACTCTGCCTCCGGAGAGACTTGAAAAGAATACATGGACCCAGTTATATAATATATGACATTATTGGGTATCCTTTTTTGATTGATTTCTTTTGTGCAGGTGTTGGACCTTAAAACTCAACTGGGTTATTTCAAGAATGTGGAGAAGCAGTTGACGCACAAACTAGGTGAAACAGAAGCTCACAGATTTTTGTCCGAAGCTGTTTACTTGATTAGCATTGGAAGCAATGATTACATTGCCCCATTCATAACGAATTCAAGTTTGTTCGAGTCTCACTCACATGAAGAATATGTTGGCATGGTGACAGGAAACCTGACAAATGTGATCAAAGTAATATATAACGTCTTCTTATGAACATGTTTATGAATCTGAAAATGAATTCAGACAAGTAACTTACCTCTAATGCATTTTTTCAGGAAATATACAAGAAAGGAGGAAGAAAATTTGGGATTGCAGGCATGGAGCCTTTGGGTTGTACACCGGGCATGAGAACAGATAAACCAGGAAACACAAGCACCTGTAAAGAAGAAGTAAATGCAATTTCAAAACTCCACAATAGAGTACTTGCTAAAGTCCTCCTGAAGCTGAAAGGACAGCTCCAAGATTTCATATACTCGAATCCAAATTTCTACTCTTACCTAAATGACATAGTTCATAATCCATCAAAACATGGTATATACAGTCATCATAACTAGTTTGTCCTGTGCCTGTGTCAAAAGCTGATCCCTATTTTCTAATGTGCCTTATGTTATTGTGTATGTTATATAGGTTTCAAGGAAGGAAAGATGGCATGCTGTGGCTCTGGTCCATACAGAGGAATTATGAGCTGCGGAGGGAAGCGAGGAGTGACCGAGTATCAGTTATGTGACAATGTTACTGACTATGTCTTTTTTGATTCCGGCCATGCAACGGAAAGGATATACCAGAAAGTTTCCAAGTTATGGTGGAGCCATACTCCTGATGTCACAGCACGTTACATCAATTTGAAAGAGCTATTTGAAGTATAGAATAAGAATCGGGCCGGGATACATCTTATGTTCCGGTAATGGAACTCAAATTTTCAAGTTTACTATACCATATTTGTACATAGTTATTCATTACTTAATCGAGATGTTTGATACTTTCTAGATACAAATTTTTTACACCAAAAGAACTGAAACGTAAGAAGAATTTGGGAAACAATAAATGTTAAGAGCCATAAGATGAGATGATGTAAGAAACTGTGAAACGGTGGATATAAAAGTTATGAATTTATGATGTTATAAGAGTCTTCAGTCTTTTCAAAAAAAGAGTCCCCGGTTAACTAAAATGGTGAAATTCTTCTTTAACCTATAAAAATGCAATGCGGAGACAAACTTTTAAAAAGTTAGAAAAGCTTTGATATTTCAATGATATAGAACTATGACAGAGGAGAAGGTTGTCGCTTTGCTTGTTAGTGATTTTGTTTGGTTTTCCATGGATCTATAAATAAATTGAAGCAGTGGGGACAATAAGAAGAGTAGTGAACCAGAACTAGAATGGCAGCAATAAACCACTGCAAGTGGCCTAGTGGTTCTTGCCTAGTTGGGTGTGCTCCCCAACCTAGGTTCGAACCCCGAAGCTGTCAAAGTGGTCAGACACTGTGCTGCAATGCACAGTTGGAGCATTTCACATGCGCTGAAGGGGTTTATCTTGGGCCTAGGAAGCCTTTGGGTTCCCCTTGACAAAGTCAAAAAAAGAATGGCAACCATAAGGTTTTAGATTTTTACCTTGCCTTTTTATGCAAGTCTTCTCATTTCAAGCAGCTGTGGTGGCCATTCTAGGCATCATGGAAAAAACTCAGCCTTAATTATCTTTGGTGATTCACTGTTTGATGTTCGGAACAACAACTACTTGAGTACTACCACTGATTGCCAGGCAAATTTCTGGCCTTACTGGTAGATTTTCGGATGGACTACTAACCCCGGATATCATTGGAAAGATTATAATCAAAATACTGTTACATTTGTTATTTATTCAACACTAAGGTTATTACAGTAAATCCTGGTAAATTTCAATTTTCACTGCAGCTACTTCTGCACGTGTGGAAGAAGTTACTAGAACTGGCGAAACTACACAACAGAGAGGATTTGCTGAATCCCTCAGAAAGCTGAAGAGACACCAGGACATATTGAAATATTCGAATCCAAACTTCTTTACTTTTCTAAATGAAAGAATCAACAATCCTTACAAAACATGGTATACTTAGTCATCAGACATGCTTCTTCTATTTGTTTTTAATGTTCCTCTTGTATTTATTCTGTTGTGTTAGGTTTCAAGGAAGGTAAGAAGCATGTTGTGGCTCTGGTCCATAAAGTGGAATAGGGAGTTGTGGAGGGAAGAGAGGTGTGACCGAGTACAAAGTATGTAACGTTAATGCTAATGGATATGACGTCTTATTTGAGTTCTTCCATCCAACGGAAAGGGTTAATCATCAAGTCTCCAAGTTATGGTGGAGCCATACTCTTAATGTCACAGGGGCACATGACACCACTACCTAAATCTGAAAAAGCTATTTGAAATGTAGCCAAAAAGGAGGACTACTAGGTTTTCTAGGACATTTATCATATTTCAGACACAATTTCTACTCAAAATAAGTATGTATATATCTCATCATTTGAACTAGTATTCAAAACTCAAACAGACGTGATTGATGTTTTCTTGATTCTAATTCTCAACACTGGAGGAGAAATGAAGAAGACGTTATGCTAAATCCTACACACATAGTTAATGCATGTGCAGAGTTAGAACATTTGCAACTAAAGGCAAAAGTGTTTGAATGGACAACACATTCCAGTTTGGCCTTTGTTAGTGTGCAGTACTTGTTCCTTTTTTTACAAGAAGAGGCAATTGTTTTGGATGGGATCGAGAATAACTTTCTTACAAGAAGCATCAATTGTTTTGAATGGGAGAATTGTTTAAGGAAAAACTGAAATTAGGAGAGAATTGAGTCGTGCTTTCATTGATAATAGGGGCCTCTTTATATAGAGGATTACAAACATAGAGATAGAGTTGTACATGGAAACATAATCGTACATTGATTGGATATCTCCTAAGATTCTCCGAGAATATCTCTAATATAAACCTTATTTCAACTAGAGCAAGTAACCTCGAGTTTGGGCTAGACACATATTCTGGATTTACTTGAACACTCCCCATTCTGTTGCCCAAACGTGGTGGTTCTCTCGTTGCCTCGCAAAACACCTTGCCGAGTAACAAAAACCCAGTGGGACAAAAATAACCTCGGTCGAAGGGGAAAAAGAGCACAACACACCCTTCACGTTTCGAGATTCACATGTAGACATCTCCCCCTGATGTTTGCGCCTCCCCCTGATGACTACAATCATGGGAGTTCAGATAATTTCTACAAGCCAATTCTTGCCACATGTTTCTCGAACGTGGATTTGGGCAATGACTTAGTAAACAAGTTTGCCACATTGTCCTCAGATCAAACCTAATTCACTTTGATCTTCAGGAGTGTCTGTTGTTGCTGATTATCCCTTGGTGTTATCGCTTTTGATGTAGCCTTGCTTCATTTGTTCAAAACAAGCAGCATTATCATAAATGCTCGTAGGCTCATATGTGGTAGACTTCAAACCACAATTGTTCAAACATGCGTAACTATGAATCCAATCCATATACATTCACGAACCATTTCGTGAAGAGCAATAATCTCTGCATTGTTCGAAGATATAGCGACTAGGGTCTATTATGTAGACCTCCAAGATATCGCGGTCTTACCCATGGTGAACACTTAACCAGTTTGGGAATGACCTTTGTGTGGGTCAGAGAGATACTCAATATCAGCAAAACCTTCCAAAACACATGTCGTTTTGGGATGGGGATAGTGGACGCAGGCTAGTGCTGGCGGCGTTCCTGGTTTGTGATGGATCCGAATCCATCATCTCTCTATAGGGATAGAACAAGCCCATATCAATTGTACATCTCAAGTACTGAAAGATATCTCTTACACCAATCCTAATGGCGTCGCGTTGGCGCAGAGCTATATCTTAGCTAACAAGTTTACTGCAAATGAGATGTCCGATCTTGTGCATTGAGCTAAGTACAATAATGCGCCTATTGTACTTATGTAGGGCACTTTCGCCTCTAGCACATCTTCACCATCATCCTTCGAACGAAGAGGATCCTTTTTAGGATCAAGAGTACGGACGATCATGGGGGTGCTTGAAGGCTTGACCTTGTCAAAATGCCTAAGCATCTATCAACACGATGCTCAAGTTCCAAACCGAGACATAATCGTGTTCTTCCAAAATCCTTCATCTCAAACTCGGATTTCAAGTGTTCAGTGGTTTCCCTTAACTCTTTAAGGGCTTCCAATGAAGATCATGTCCAACATGAACCGCGATAGAATCCGAAACTTGTTATGGAAACGCGTGGGCATATCCATTCCCAATCAAGTAGTCACTTTAGTGAGCGTTTCAACCTTATTGTAAACGCGCTCTGTGGTCTAGAGCCACTTGACTGGGTAAATCAAGTTCACCATGATCCTTCATGTATATTCCGTATCTAGATCCCCATATAGATACGTAGTGACCACATTCGTAAGCTGCATGGTCAGTTATTTGGAAACTACCAAACTGACAGGGCAGTGGAGTGCAATGACATCCATTACGAGAGAATATGTCTCATCGTAGTCGATTCCAGGGCATTTTGTGAGAAGCCTTGAGTCATAAGGCGAGATTGCCATCTCTTTTTCTCATCATGCTTTCTAACGAATACCCATTAGTCAATAGGTTTTATGTTAGGAGGTGTTGGCATCACTGGCTCAAAAACCTTCCTTTTCGTTAGAGAATCCAACTTAACTTGGATCGCATCTTTCCATTTAGGCCAAATTTCTCTACGTTGGCATTCATTCATCAACGGAGCGTGGTTCGATATCATCAGACTCAACAAACTCATGGGCAACGAAATGCGCGATTACATCATCAATCATGATGGAGTTTCTATCCCACGTCTCATGTACACTAGTGTAATTTTCATAGAGCTCTATATTCTCAAGAATAGGTTCTGACGTTGAGGCGTCCCCCAAAGATAACCATAACCCGGAAGATACTCATGAGACTGATTTTGAGTGTCGATGATCAAAGGATTGGAGTGTGCCAAAGTATCCTTCGAACCCTCGGGCCACCCATGCATCCTAGCTGGGACCATGGCCTATAACGCCAGAGTGCCACTCTCTTTGGCGTTGGCGCCATGCCTACCTCCATGTAGGGTGGCACTACGTCCTCTCGTAGGGACATCCTTCCTTGCAGGCATGTTTGCAGCATATTTGTGTGATCTCGTCACTTTAACGGGGATCGAGATGAGACATAGTGGGGACAGGCCACGACAATTCATGTCATTCCTGCTGAACATCCGTGTTCTTATCTCCCCCTAACGACGGGAAGACTGTCTCATCAAAGTGACAACCCGCAAATCTAGCGGTAAGGAGATCGCCTTGCAAGGGCATTAAGTGGCGGACGATTGTTGGAGTCTCAAATCCAACATAGTTACCTATTCGTCTGTAAGGACCCATCATAGAGCGCTGTGCGCAATTGGCACATAAATGGCACACTCAAATATGCGTAAGTATGATACTTGTACCCAGTCACTAGCTGTAACGCATAGGTAGATTGAGTGGCAGTGGTCGTAGACAAATTAGCATAGCTGCATTCGATATTGCATCACCCCAAGCCGATCTAAGAATAGTGGTGCACATTACCAATATTCGGGCTACCATCGTAGTTGTTTTCGCGAGACCATTTGGGTGTGTACATGAGGATATGATGTCCAACATCAGTCCCTAATGCAATAACCATCGAAAGTCTTCGATGTAAACTCTCTAGCATTGTCAAGTCCAATTGACGGAATAGGATGATCCGGGGAGTGAGCCCGTTGTCATATGATATGTGCTAGGAGTGTAGTATACGCAGCATTTACAGGTGGACAATGGCACAACACGTGACCAGCATGTTTGTGTGTCAACCAACATCATGAGATATTTAAATGTCCGCAAATTGGTTGAATCAGTTCACAGAATCCCCACGGACTCTATGTAAGAACGGAATGAGTATTTTCATATCCTTTGCATAGAACGGACTCAGTCCTAATTTCCCTAAGGAACGGGCTTTGTAAAACTAGCTAGAGGCTTTAGCAGCAACCAATAAGTATTTTGGTTGGGCCTGAGCATCTGAAACGCTATTTGAAGCAAAGTTGGTGATTTCAGCATCACCTAGGGCGCCATCACCATGATGGATGCTATCCATGGCGTCATGGATAGGGACTGTGCCGGCCCTAGGCTAGTGGTGGACGGCGGTGGCGCCAGAGGCAGCGGCGGCAGTCACACTTAGTCCAGGAATCAACTTTTGATTCATGCTTCGTTTCGCTCGAGAGAATTGATGTCCGTGGGAAGTCTTTAGTGGATGGACCATCATATCATGACTAGGATGACCTATCCTATCGTGACAAAGCCAATATGTGTCTAAATCCAAGTGATCTTCTCTCATAACTTTATTGGATTTAATAGCTTGAATAGTGACATAGAGTCCACTAGAGAGACACATAAACTTCTCTAAGATGCGCCTTTGTTCGCAATCATTAGAGGTATTGCAAAGGAACTCATTTCCGTTCTCTACATGCGTTTTCGCATGGAATCCGTTGGCTATTCATAGGGGCGATTTGCCCTAGGAGCGTAAAGAGTTTCTGTGATAGTAATCAAGGTGTCATTTGGCAAAGGGGAACTTGGGCTATTCCATGTCCTTGAATTAATATTGATGACCTAGCCATCATAGTCACAAAAGTAATATGTTCAGAATCAAAATGGAGTCATAATGAAAAAAACTCGAAATTTTATTCATAAGCCAACGGAGTACATCATTGTCTCTTAACCATTAGGAGAATCTAATCCAAATGCTAGCGAATGCAAAACAAAGGTAGTCGTTTGACTTCTTTCGGTAACTCCAAAATAAATATGACCAGGTGAGTAGAGAGATGTCGGTGGGGCAAAGCTCGCTTAAGTACCACTTATCTCAAAACCTTCCTAGACATCACACTCATTTTGGATGAGCATATGTGAAGAAAAACTAAACCAATGACATTTACTACAAAGTATATGGCAATTGCCTATTACATCTCTTGGAAAAATAAAGACTTAAACAGAATTGACGATCTATTGATCCCAGCCATATTTGTAGTCTTCAACCCTTCACTCTAGATCATCTTCTTGATCTTCTTGTTCCACATAATGAGCATCTCTTGCTTCACAATATGCTTTGTAGGCGGTGACAATTTCTTCACGAGCTCTACAAATGTGTGCCCAATGACCGGATACTCCACATTGAGAACATACATCTCTTCGCTCAGTCTCCATTGATTGAGGTGCTTTGAAAGCGTCATTTAGATGGCTCTTAGTGTTGCTGGCACTACCAACATGGCCAGAGGCGTTGCCTCCCTCTTTCTTTCCACGTTGACCTCTTTGGTTCCGTGTTTGCCTATTTTGGCGGTTACCTTCGCAAGTAGAGCGATTATATGGACCAGAACGTCCAGAAGTATCCCTAAGATTAGGGTTTCGCTCTTGGCGCTCTTTCGTTGGGGCGCGACTATAATTGGATTCTGAAATATGCTCTGTTTCCACGGATCTAAAATTATAGTTCTTCACAAGGATGTTGTCATGCTTTTCAGCGACATTCATAGCTCCAATAAGCTCATGAAACCTTGTGATCCATCCTGCAGTAACATTGATTCGATAGTTCTTAGCAACCATCAATGCAGAGACGGGGAAGGTAGAGAGAGTCTTCTCAATCAACATCGCATTTGTGATCTCTTTACCACAGAATTCCATTAAGGATTTAATGCGAAGTGCTTCCGAGTTATAGTCAAGAACTGACTTGAAATCACAGAAGCGGAGGCTATGCCATCTCACTTCTAGGTCAGGAAGCAGGGAGTCATGGACGTTGCCAAATCTTTCTTCGAGTGAGACCCACAGCCTTCTGGGGTCTTCTTCATTCATGCACTCGTACTGGAGCGGATCATCCATATGACAAGTCATTAGGATGATGGCTTTCACCTTATTTGTCTCTAAGGTTGCTCTATTTGCTTCCAAAGCTTGAGCTTGCTCAACAGTTAGCACGTCCTGGCTAGGCTCGAGAATCGTATCCAAGATTCCATCGACCTTGAGATGCTGGCGGACATCACGAACCCACCTGTGATATCCAGAGCCAGTTGTTCCCAATGGAGCAAAGTCCAATTTGTTCAGGTTACTCATCTTGAAAGAGAACAAGAAATTAGGGTTAGTTTTGAAGCGTTAAAGGCTACCATGAAAACATAAAAAATTTATGAGCGTAGTTGCTCCCAAGAAATTATAAATTTCTGAGCGTAATCGCTTCCAAGAAATTCAATTCCAAGGGGTATTGGATTAGATTGAAACAATGACGTAAGTGGTCGATCATAAATTCTCTACAAACTCTAAGTTTGGAGATCTCAACAAGCTCCAAGCTTGGAGTGGGGACGAACCCCCACAGTTCGGCTTAATTAGGTCTCCCCTATGATGAATAAAGGGGGGTAGAAGAATGGAGTTTGCAAGTCCCCGAGAAATTGAATAAAAACTAAAAAAACGGTAACTTTTAGTAAAAAATACCTTGAAATAGGTCGCTGAGAAATTTGGTCAGAAAAAGTCACCGGAATGTCATTGACCGGAGGGTTGACCAGCGCTGACTTTTGTTGACCAGGGTTGACTGTTGTTGACCAGTGCTGACGTGGCTGCTGACGTCAACGGGCTTTTGGGCTTGGGTCAGTGGGCTTCTGGGTCGAAGGCTTAGGCCTGTTGCAGTGGGCTTCTCTTTCCTCCTTTTTTTTTTTCTTTTCCTTCTGCCGGATGATTCAGTTGGCCGGTTCAGTGACTTTTAGGCCGGTTTACATGGTTTTTCTTCAGGTTCTAGATTTCTGGGATTGAGATGCTACTGCTGGAAAAATTTGGTAGCAATTGGAAGTCCGGAAGGTGGTGAACCGGTGGAATATTTGCTGCGGTTGGTTTGAAGATTCCGGTGGCCGGTTCAGTATATTTCCGGCCGGTTCTGGTGGTTCTGCCGCCGGTTCTGGATTCCTGGGGTCGAGGGCTTCAGGTAGTGTGGCGGAGACAGAAAAGGTTTCAAGGTTTTGTATTCGGATTTTAGGGTTTTAGCTATTTGTTTCAGGGTTAGGGCTTCGTGCTTATAACGTGTTTAAGGAAAAACTGAAATTGGGAGATAATTGAGTCGTGCTTTCATTGATAATAGGGGTCTCTTTATATAGAGGATTACAAACATAGAGATAGAGTTGTACATGGAAACATAATCGTACATTGATTGGATATTTCCTAAGATTATCCGAGAATATCTCTAATATAAACCTTATTTCAACTAGAGCAAGTAACCTTGAGTTTGGGCCAGACACATATTCTGAATTTACTTGAACAAAAATAACTTTCTTACAAAAATCAGCAATTGTTTTGAATGGGAGATTAACTTTGGCCTTTGTTAGTGTGCAACAGATTCCTTACTCAGATTACATGTTACTAAACTAGGTATACGAGACTGAAAACAACTAATTAGCTAACTTTTTTTTTTTTTTTTGTCAAATAGAACTTTCATTAGATGAAGCACATATTACAAAAGTAATACAGAGAAAATAAGAGTCCTAGGCCCAAAAACCCAATAGACAACTCATACCTAAAACTAAAACCAAAGCCCAAAATACTAAAAAAACCAAGACCTAACACCAAACTCTTCACTTCAACGTAGAGGCTGGCCGCCATGGTGATACTGCGACCAACAGAACCCGACAGAATCTTGACATCTAGAGGCCAAGTAAACTCTCCACCATCCAGAGGCCAACTACCTCGCAGCTGCCAAACTCTAGCCATCAGCTAGTTAAATCAACCAGAGTTAGCTACATTATATTGACTTTCACTTCTAGAAGTTGTCTCTGAATTTAATACATGGCTAATTATGGAAAGCTGCTGATGACACTTGAGCTACAGATAATGTAACAATTGATACGCTAAATCTTGCATTATTTCAAGTGATTCACTTTAACACCAGACATTATCAAATCCTGCACTACTTTTCCGGATTTGTGAAATCGTGATTCGTGCAGCTGAGCAAGAAATAATTATGATTCATGTTGAAGCTCAATATTTTACATTATTGTCTGAATTGCTCTTATTATAATGTATAGAGGACAAAAAATCCGTATTAGATAAGAGCAACACAAAATTTCTCTGTCATATTATTCTCGTCACTTTCTTTGAATTTTCGTTTGTGTTCAATTCCATTTCAAGAGAAATTGAAGCACTCAAGACAAGACTCAGGACTCCACACTCACACCTATATATACTGAAACAAGGGAGAAGATGATGCAATAATACACAGACTGAAATGGCAGCTTTGAAGTTCCATATTCTTATCTTGGCCTCCTGGGCAACTCTTCTTATTCCTTGCAGCTCCCATGGCGATTCAGGGCTTCAGAAAAGACATGCAGCCCTGTACGTGTTTGGTGATTCATTATTTGACCCTGGAAACAATAACTACATAAGTACCACCAATGATTACAAGGCAGATTGGTCCCCTTATGGTGAAACTTTCTTCAAGTACCCAACTGGCAGATTTTGCGACGGACGTCTAATCCCAGATTTCATTGGTAAGATCCTTTATTCATTCACATACTTTGTTTTGGTCATTTTATTCACACCTTGTGTGCAAAACTGATTGTTAAATTACCATTAATGCTGCAGCTGAGTATGCAAAGTTGCCAATTGTACCGGCATTTTATCCGAGGATTGTGGACTATACTTATGGGGTCAACTTTGCTTCTGGTGGAGCTGGTTCTCTAAATGAAACACATAAAGGATTCGTATGTGCTCTGCCTTCTAGACTTTTGGTTACATTTACAACTTCTGAATTGGTTGGAATTGAAAGAAACTTGGGTTATTGGTAATTAGTGTTTGAGCCCAAAAGTAATTTTGGCAATATCCTTCAGTGGATCTAGCACAGCGGGCTGATACCTGCGGCCCAAAAATAAACATACTTGGTTTTGGGTTACGACTCCGCCTATTCCGGAATCCATGAGGAGAGCGAAGTCCTATTGGAATCAAGTAAAGAGATTGACTAGGAAACTCCGGTCAATATTCCTTCTACGACAAGGAGCGGTAGAAACCCTAGGTATATATACCAGGTTTCGAGGACAGAGGAAGGACCTCTCTCATATCAATCAATCCTAGCGATTACAAAGCCTCCCCGGAGCAAACCTTCAACCTTGTTGAAACCCGGTGACCGTGCGCCAGTCCTAGTCTCTCCAGGAGCCGACTGTCAGCATCACCAGACCAACCCGGCGACCGCACTTCCAGTCCCAGTCTCCCAGCGAGCCGACTGCGAGCGCAACCGCCACCGTTACTACCAGCGAAGCAAGGGTAACGCCCTCGCAACCCAGCGAAGCTAAAGTCACGCTTTAGCAAAAAACCTGTGCTTCTCCCAACTTCCCAGTGATTGCTCTGCTTAGTCTACAACACTAAGTATCGATTCGGTGAACGCAAGAGACCACAACCAAAGTCCTTATCCGTAAGGCAGAAAGTCCTTTTCCGAAAGGCTAGAGAAGAACCCTGTGACGAGGTTGGTGCTCTCCTCGTCCACAGCGCTTGAAGAAGAAGTCAGGTCAAGGGACTACCCCAACGACTGCACCCCACGGTGCTGGCACGCCTGCGCAATCACTCGCTCAAAAGAGACAGTTTGCAAGCCAACTGGTTTTGGAGCCAAACATTTTGGCACGCCCAGTGGGACCAAACTAGTGTCTCTTCGTGAACGGTAGCCATTGGGAAGTCAAGCGAAAACCCTTACCAGAAGGTTTACGCTAACTGCCCAAAGCATAAGACCTCCAGTTACAAGCCGCATTCTCGCGCGGATTGTCGTGGTCTTTCTGAGCAACAAGTGGCTCAAAGATTCGCTCTTCATCCCCATCCAACCGAGATGTCGACGGAAAAAGGAGAGAATCGTCCGACCGCTGCTGAGGGTCAAACTGTCACTAACAACCAGGCCAGCGAGCCGGTTGACACTGTCGCTAGCTCCAACACAGCGACGAGTGTGCAAAGAGAGGCTTTCGTTCCGAAGCCTATCCCAGACGGGGCCTCCTCCGAGGTCGCGTTCGCAATTATCCTGGAGAACATCGAAAACCACAGCAAGAAGATAGCTGCTGACCTTGCAAGGGATAATGCGAGAGCCGACCAGGTCATACGCAAGATAAACCAGCGTATTTCCCAATAAGCGGAGGAAACTAAGCAGCAAATCTCACAGACTGAGAATGCTTTGATGGCCCATGCTTCAGGTATCGCAGAAGAGCAGAACCAGCGCCAGAAAGGAATAATAGAGGCCATTGCGAACCATACGAAGCAAACAACGGCTGACATGGCTGGTCTCCGTAAAGATGGAGAGATCCTCGCAACCGAGGTTGCCATGCAGAGGGCCGAGCTGAACCAGGCTAAGGAGGTATTAAACCAGACCTTGGGTGATCCCAATGCTATCCTTGGTTCTCTTGGCCAGCCATCCGGTTCGGGCAAATACGTGCCACCGAACCAGCGCGAGAAGGTTAGCAGCCATACTGCTATACCTGCCGCAACTGTTGCTGCCACGCCGCGGAAAAACAAAGAACAAGCGCTAGTTATCGGCGGCAGCAAAGATAAAGGTACTGCCTCAAGTGGGCAGACTACCAGGCAGAAGCACCAGGCCTCAAAGGGCGCTGGAACCTCGTCCGATTCTACGTTCGTTCAATACGACAGCGACGGGGCAGAGAACGTATATCAAGAGCTGCCGGGAAGCTACTATGGGATTGACCAGGCTGGTAATCCGGTTAGGATAACAGCGCTGGCAAAGGAGATGCCCATACCAGCAGTGACTCTTCAACAACTCGCTACAACCCGCGTTGTCCACATAGGAGAAGGGGCAGCGACTGTAAACCAAGCAATACCTGTGCAGCCTGTTCGCCATGCAGCGGCCATACCACCTCCTCCTCCTCCGGGTCCAGAGTACGTGAGACGCGATGAGGTGGCGGAGATGATTAGGCAGGCTAACCCTAGGGCCCAGATGAATGGGATCTATGAGGGACCTTTCCCGCCGCATATAATGCTCGCGCCTTTCCCTAGGGGCTATAAGAACATTATATTTGCTACTTTCTCAGGGGAAGACTCCGAGAATGCGGCAACCCATCTGGCTAGGTTCAGGGTACAATGCGGCCAGTACCAGAATGATGACATCCTCAAGTGCAGGATTTTTGGCACTTCTCTCTCAGGAGCTGCCTTCAGGTGGTTCTCCAAATTGCGGCCAGGAACTGTAGCAGATTGGCCTGCAATGGAAAAGCTTTTCCGGGAGACTTTCGGGGCCACAGAACCTGAGGTAGACTTGGCCTCTCTCACCCAGATGGCCCAACAGCCCACAGAGTCCGCTGTGGCCTATCTTCAGCGCTTCCAGATTCAGAAGGCCAAGCTGAATGTGATCCTGCCAGAGAAAGAATTGATCAAGTTGGCGATCAAGGGCTTAGAGCCTCGCCAGCGAAAGAAGCAGCATGGCAGCATGATCCAGTCAATGGGAGAGCTCATCACAGAGGTGGGAAGCTTCGAACACCTCCTCAGAGAAACTGACGCCAGGAAAAATGCGTCCAGAGGGACATACGTACCAGGGAAACACCGCACTGTAGCGGCCCTGAGCTACCAGCCGGCTACGTATGATCCTTACTACCACTATCACAGTGAGGACGTGGCTCAGGAGGACGAGGAGGAAGATGAAAGCGACATCGCCGCTTATGAGCTGACAGGGAGAAAGAACCCAGCCTTAAAGCAATTGAAAATCTCCAAGGAACCTGTCAAGCTCAAATCGATGGCCTTCACTAAACCTGAATTCGCGACGTATACATATGATGCCAACAAGGCACACGAGATTCTAGATGAGATGATCGCCGCGAAGATGGTGAAGACCGACTTTGGACCTTTTCCTCGACCAGATCAGCTGAAAGGAAAAAAGTACTGCAAATTCCATAACCTGTGGAACCACAATACAGCTGATTGTGTGAAGCTCAAGGACCAGATTCAGGTATGGCTCAACAACGGTAGTCTTCAGGTGGAAGCTCCAGTAACTGCAGCAGCGCTTGTTGACCTAAACCCTTTTCCTGATACTGGGATTAACATGGTCGATGTGAACTGGACCAAGCAGAACCAGAGGAAACCAACTCTGGATTTGTCCACGAAAGGACAAGAAACAGAGCCTAAAGAGGCTCCTGCCCAGAAGAAGGCTAAACCATTTGGTCAAGCCTCGCCAGTAGTGTTATGCTCGCGGTGCAAAGAAGAGTGTGGCATCCAAGTGCCGCACGAAGAGGTCGAGCAGACATTTCGTTTTGGCTCTTTCCCGCCCATTAAGTGGGCTTCGCCATCACGACACTACCAGCCTTCCAGCCCAAGAGAAAAGGAGAGAATGGGGTCGCCTACATCGCCAAAGGACTCCAATCTGTTCAAGAAGCTGAAGGCAGCTACGGCTGATCAGAAGATGGAGGAAAAGGCCGCGAACAAGCACAAAGACATTCTGACCAAGCCCTACATACCACCTGCTTCAACCGCTACCATCAAAGAAGGAAAGTGGTACACCAGGGAGAAGGGGAAGGCAGTGGAGATAAGTCCTTCCAAGAAGCGAAAACTGCAGCGCAGATTTGGTGAAGCCAAGCGCGCGCTAGAGGCTTTAGACCAGGGCCTGATCAAACCTTCACAGTTGGTCAAATCTCCTGAGCAGTATCAGAAGGAGATGGAAGCGCTCGCTGCCAAGCCATTAGTGGCTCCTCGCAGTCTGCGAAAGCCAGCGAGCTCAGAATCTGGGACATCTAAGCCCAACGTTTTTTGCCGGTTACCAAGGAGAGAACACCTCCGCTGGCCAGAAAGGAGAGCTCGCCGTCCAGGCGACCACACGTCAGGCGCAGGTTGTCTCGCGAGGAACCAGAAGCCAAATCCTCGGTTTTCGAGAGACTGGGGGGCAGAGACAAGACTACCGACACTTTACAGTGGAGACCTAAGAAAGTCCAGAGTTTGGTGGTCGCTCCCCCAAAGGCGGATATTGCTGGGGGACTGAAGCCAGATTCCCTTGAACAAGCTTCAGTGGTTCAAGAGCTCGAACAATGTGAAGTAAAAGGCCTCACCGAGGAATCCTTAGTGGATAGGTTGGTCAAACAATTCAACACGGATATCCCTGTCAACGAACCCAAGCTTAACCTGGAGGACGACATAGATGAATTCGAAACGTCCTGCAATATGGTTTATGTGCTTCCAGCGCGGTATGCAATGCCGGTCGCTGCTCAGGAATGCGTAGAAGCTGAGGAAAGTAATACACAACCCCTGCAGATCACGTCAGCAGTCCCAACACCGGTAGAAGAGTTTGTTTGTCTGGAAACAGAGGACGCTAACGGTAAAGAATTCTTCATGAGCTTCACTAGGCCAACTCCTGCTATGGTCCAGCACATGAGACCTTTATACATCACGGCGGACGTTAGTGGTACCAAAGTTAGCAAGATCATGGTTGATACTGGAGCTGCTGTTAATGTCATTACTACCAGGACCATGCACCTGCTAGGGATCAAGAAGGAGAAGATCTAGTCGACATCTCTTACTCTCAAGAACTTCGCGGGGACTGTAACAAAAACCCTGGGTTTACTTTTCTTGCGTATCAAGGTAGGTCCAGCAGAGGGAGTTTACGCTTTCTTTGTGACAGACTGCTATGCGGCCTACAGCGCTATCCTGGGCAGAGATTGGATTCACCGGAGCTACTGTGTTCCGTCAACCCTCCATCAGGAACTTATTATGTGGAACAGGGAGACAGACAAAGCTGAGGTGATCAAAGCGGACCCTCGTCCTTTCCCAGTATCCGCAAACTATGTGGACGCCAGGTACTACTTGGAGCCTATCGCTCCATTGCAAGTCAGTGGCATCGATAACAAAGGCCGCCCCACAGGGGTGACGGCCTCTGAACTGGCACAGTGGGGGCTTACGCTCGCAAAAGAAGGCTTAGAAAGGCCTGGCCACGCTGTGCCTAAACCCTTGAACGATTAATGGATTACGACCTTCCAGAAGAAGGGATAGAGGCCCTCCACTCGCTGCATGAAAGATTATCATCATATCTAGTGGAAAAAGAGGCCTATGAGCAAATCGCGACTTTGGAAATCGTTGAAGAGGGACTCTCTGATCAGGAACAAGAGGATGAGGTAGAAATCCAGCTCGCTCCGGCAGCGTTGGACGACACGCCTCCTAAGGTCAGAGATCCTACCGAGAAAGTCAATCTCGGAACAGTAGATGAGCCTATGGAAGTGGCTATCAGTGCTTACTTAGAGCCTAGCGAGAAACAGAGGCTTATTGACTTATTACTAGAATTCAAGGACTGCTTTGCGGAAAAGTATGAGGATATGCCTGGCCTGTCACCGGACTTGGTTTGCCATCAGCTACCAACACTCCCTGACAAGAGGCCTGTGAAACAAGAGCCGCGAAGAATGAATTCAGAGACTCAAATCCTCGTTAAAGAGGAGGTCGAAAAAATGCACAAATCAGGCATTATCAGGGTGGCCAAGTACAATCAGTGGCTATCTAACATAGTGCCTGTCCGAAAGAAGAATGGTAAGATGAGGGTCTGCGTAGATTACAGAGACCTTAATACTGCTACACCTAAAGATGTCTACCCCATGCCGGTCGCGGATATGTTGGTAGATGCCGTTGCGCGGCATGAATTACTGTCTTTCATGGACGGCACTGCGGGGTATCACCAGATTCCGGTTGCAGAGGAAGACAGACACAAAACCGCGTTCCGCTGCCCTGGGTTCGCGGGCGTTTTTGAATATGTGGTTATGCCTTTTGGACTGAAGAACGCTGGAGCGACTTACCAAAGAGCCATGAACCTAATCTTCCATGACATACTTGGAAAGATTTTGGAGGTTTACATTGATGACGTGGTTGTCAAGTCTCAGAAAAGAGGGGATCATATCACAGACCTCAGGAAAGTATTCGAGCGCATGCGACAGCACAAGCTTAAAATGAATCCTGCTAAGTACGTTTTTGGGGTTCAAGCAGGAGACTTTCTAGGGTTCATTGTCCATCAGAGGGGAATTGAGGTCCCTGAAGACAAAGCGAGCGCAGTTATCAACGCATCTCCGCCACGCACGAAGAAAGAGCTACAGCGCTTGCTTGGTAAAATCAACTTCCTGAGACGCTTCATTTCTAACTCTGCAGGTAAGATCCAGCCTTTCTCTCCTCTGCTGAAGCTGCAGGGCCAAAGCGAGTTTGTCTGGGAACATAAGCACCAAGAGGCTTTTGACAGAATCAAGGCCTACCTGGCGAGCCCGCCAGTGCTCGTTCCTCCTAGGGCTGGATTTTCATTAAAGCTATATATATCAGCAGCTGAGGCTTCTATTGGCAGCCTACTCGCCCAAGACGATGAGGATGGTGTCGAACATGCCATATTCTACCTTAGTAGGACACTCACAGACTGCGAGACAAGGTACACTCCAATGGAAAAGCTATGTCTCACATTGTACTTCTCAGCGTGCAAGCTGCGCCACTACATGTTATCCTTTACCACTTGCATCATCGCTCAAACTGACTTAGTCAAGTACATGCTATCGCGACCTATTCTGAGAGGCCGCATTGGCAAATGGGTGTTAGCTTTATCTGAATTCTCACTACAGTATGTACCACAAAAGGCAGTAAAGGGACAGGCTATCGCAGATTTCCTCGCGCACCACCCTACCTTAGACATCCCTATAGTGAAGGAGTTAGAAATAGCAGCTGTGGCCATCACTCGGCCAGATTTGGCGCGCATCCCAGAGTACGCTATTTTGTACCAAGCCACAGTCTCCTTACAGCCCTGGATACTATACTTTGACGGTTCAAGAACGGAAACGTTAGCAGGGGTTGGGATTGTTCTGGAAAATCCAGCGGGCGATCGGTTCTCTTATTCTTTCCAGTTGGAGTTTAAGTGTACCAACAATCAAGCAGAGTATGAGGCCCTTATCATTGGCCTAGAGGTTCTGCTAGAGTTAGGGGTGAGGGACGTTCAGGTACACGGCGACTCTTTGCTCATAATCAACCAGCTCCAAGGAAAGTACAAGTGTGAAAGCTTTTTGCTCATACCCTACATGCATCGTGCCATTGAACTTCTAGATCAATTTGACGATGTAGACTTGGAGCACATACCTCGTGAGCGCAACTTTGCGGCCAATGAACTCGCTCAATTGGCTACAGGCATTACATTGAAATATGGCGTTCGCGAGCGCATTCTGAAAGTCGAGCGCCGCACACTGCCTTCGTGGCTCGCGCGGCCTGACCCACCAGACGATCCAGTCGTTGCGGTCCTCGAGCCTATCGACGTTGATTGGCGCATACCGTTGATTGACTACCTCAAGCAACCAGATCTTACAACAGACAGGAAGATTCGTTTCCTTGCCTTGAATTATTTCCTTCGAGGTGATGAGCTGCGACGACGTGGAGAAGATGGCGTAGACTTTAGATGTGTCTATGGCCGCGAAGCAAAACGATTAATGCGCGAAGTGCACACAGGAGTATGTGGAGCCCATCAAGCGGGCCCCAAGATGCGTTGGCTTATCAGAAGACATGGGTTTTATTGGCCTAGCATTTTGAAAGATTGTATCGCATTCGCGAAAGGCTGCCAAGATTGTCAGGTGCATGGTCCGGTGCAGCACATTCCCAATATTCCCATGCAACCCATTATTAAGCCTTGGCCTGCACGAGGCTGGGCTTTGGATTTGATTGGGATGATTCACCCTCACTCTTCGCTCCAGCATAAGTTCATCATTGTGGCCACTGATTTCTTCACAAAGTGGGTTGAAGCTGAACCATTGAAGGAGGCTTCCGGCGCTACCATTCGTCAGTTTATCTTTCAGAATATTATTTGCAGGTTTGGTATCCCGGAAGTGTTGGTCTCAGACAGGGGGGCAGCATTTATGGGCGGTGATGTAGAGACGCTTGTCAATGAGTTGGGTATTCAGTTTGTCCACAGCACACCATATTATGCCCAATCCAATGGTCAAGCAGAGGCCAGTAACAAGATTATTATCACCTTGCTCAAGAAGATGCTGGTTGAAAACCCCAGACAGTGGCACGATACGCTGTATGAAACCTTATGGGCGTATCGTACCTCCAAGAGGAATCCCACTGCTACAACCCCCTATGCGCTAATGTTCGGCCATGATGCAGTCTTACCTTTGGAACTCAACGTCCAATCTTTGCGCGTCCAAGATCAGCATCACTTGATCGGGGAAGATTATGTTCAGGCGATGTGGCAAGAACACGAAGATCTCAGCGAGCAACGCTTGGCAGCTTTGGACAACTTGGTCTTGGAAAAACAGAGGATTGCTCGCGCCTATGACAAGAGGACACGTGGTCGTAGTTACAAAGAGGGTGATTTGGTTTGGAAGGCTGTTTTGCCTTTTGGCGAGAAGTTGACCGGTCGCGGTAAATGGACTCCGCGATGGGAAGGACCCTTCGTTGTTCATCGCATTCTGGAGCGCGGGGCCTTTCACCTCAAAGATTTGGATGGCGGCCTCCACCGCAATCCCATTAACGGGCGTTTCCTGAAGAAATACTACCCTAGTGTTTGGGAGTTTGACGATCCACCGGATCAACCTCCTTCTCAGCCAGGGGGGCAACCTTAGTCTACCCAGGTTCGCTTCGTCCACATTCAGGCCTTTCCTGTGGCCTTAGTATCCTGTACTTGCTTCACCTACGCATATTAGGGGGGCAACACTCTGTACATTGAGGCCTTATACCTGAGGCCTTTTTCGTTCATTCAGGCCTTATTTGAGGCTTTTCGTTCAAATATTTCAAAATTTCAATTTCAATGTTTCTTTTCTTTGACATTATGGTGTTAAGAATGCATGTAATGGCCTATACCTGAGGCCTTATTTTATACTTTGATTTGCAAAAAAGTGTTAAAAACTTTCATTCATAAAGTGGCTTTGCGGCCAAAAGCAGTACAAAGTGCAAATCAAAATAATTACATTTGCGGTTTACAAGGCCAGAAGTGGCTTAGAGTAAAAACCATAAAGGTTACAGATCTACTGAGAGTTTCTGGATCTTCTGGCAGCAAAGGGGCTGTGCTCGGGCATTCCTACTCTCCCTCTCTTCACCCACATGCCTCCTCTGCTTTGAGTTGCAAGCCGCTACCGTCTATACCGGACCAAAAAGGAAGGAAATAATCCATCGCAACCCTTTTGGGAAGGATTATCCTCCGGGATGGAGATGGTCTTCACAGAGAAGCGCGACTCACAACCACATCTACCTCCAGGGGAAAAACATAAGTCACGCAGTCAGGCCCTGGAGGCAGGCGACGGAGCAAGAACAGGCGACCCATATTGGTCTTCCGCCCTTCTTCCTCCTGCTCCACGCGGGCGACTCTGAGAGAGGAGACCCCTCAGAATCTTGTACGGGAGCATCACATGTTCTTTGGTCTAAATGAAACCGGTGGTTTCACCGCGACTTCCAAAGACCAAAGACATGAGGTTGGACCTGAGGTTAGGCCAGAAGACCTACCCAAGTATTGAGGTTAAGCCATAAGGCCTAGGAATTTGAGGCTAAGGCTAATATCGTGAGGAGAAGATTGTAGAAACTGGAGGAAGAGAAGTAGAGATTTTGTTGCTATCTCTGGGAAACCCATATTCGTTTGTGTATATCTTCTCCCCAGAGTGCAGGTATTTATAGTGCCAGTCTCAGTGGCTTTGACCGTACGATGGTTAGTTGTGATATTCTCATCGCCATCAATGAGCGTATCAATCGGAGTTAAATGCGAAGATCTCGGAAATGAAAGTAATTGAAAGCGCGTGGAAAGTGGGGGCAGTCTCCAAGGAGGTAACCGCTCCGTTTCGAGATTATCTTTTCAATCTTTTCAAACGGTTTTAAAGCAATAAAGGCAACTTAAAGCGTTGAACCGTTTGAGAGAATAAGTTATTATTTGGGCCAAGCAAAGTGGGCTAAATAGTAAGTTATTAATAATAATAATATTGTTCATACAAAATATGGGCCTAATTCTAGGGGCCCAAAAGTCTTCGGCCTGCATGGGTCAGGCGAAGGAAGAGTTCGTCCAAACGAAAACTGGCGTCCGCAGCAGCTTGTGCGGCTTGTTGGGCTGCCACGCGTGCCTGAGCCAGTTCCTGGGATAGCGTCTCGAGAGCAGCGAGGGGTTGTTCCAACTGAGGCTCTGCATGAACGAGCATAGCAGTAACATCGGTTAACCGGGCTTGAAAGGCCTGAATTTGGGACCTCAAGTGGTTCCTCTCGAGCGTCAGTTCCCTGATGAGGTTAGCTTGGTCACCCAAGAAGTCGCGCGCGGTCTCCGTTTGCTGAGTAAGGTTCTGATAATGCATTTCGGTCTGCCTGGCTTGCGCATTCGCGACTGCCCGCTCGTTGAGCCCTTGAGGAAGATCCTGCAACAGTTGATCGATTTCCTGGAATTGTTCCTCAGTGATGGCTCCCTCGCGGAGGAGCACCCTCAAGTATTCTAGAACCCTCACAGGCGCACCAGGAATCAAGATATCAGGGCCCAGGAAGCGGCGAAGACCTTCTCTGACTTCATCTACAACCCCAGGGGGGGTCACTTCAAGTACACGAGCTAACCTTTCCAAAGTAGAGGGAGTAGGAGGCTCAGCGACAGGGGCCTCAGGAGGTTCAGCGATAGGTACTTCCGGCACTGGTTCAGGAAGGTCTTCCAACTCTTCAGCTTCAGCGACTTGGGGGGCAGGGGGAGGAAGTTCCCGATCAACCACGTCAGGAACAGGCTCAGCAGCTTCTGCTTCTACTGCTCCGATTACATCGTCCCCAGTTCCAACGACGTTTGGAACCTGGAAGAAGACATTATCAGAATACTTGAACCAGGAAATAATGATGAAATAGTTGGTTAGGGGGAATACCTCTTCGATTGGGGGCTCGTACACAATGATCGCTAGCATTGTCTCTGGGCTAGCTTCGCTGGGAACAGGAATTGAGTCAGGCGCTGTCTGTTCCAGGACAGGAACGTCGCTTGGTTCTTCGCGAGGTGCATCCAATAGCAGTACTCTATTTTCAGCCTCCGGCGAGCTGTCATCTATGATCTGCACTGGTATCGAGGCCAATTGTGCATTATCTACAGCGCCCGCAGGAGGTGGAGAGTGGTTCACAACAGTTGGCGCTGGAGCTTGGGAAGCAGATGTGCCTTCACCGACAGTTGAAGATCCTTCTTCAGCATGTCTCGAGGACCTGTGGCGAACCTGCAAATGAGGATTGTCACAGAGTCACGCAGAATGAAAAGAAATTTCTAACAAGTGCTTAGTGTGCTTGGGTCTTACCAGTCGGTCAGCGATTGGTTCATCCTCTGCCCACAGGTCAGTTCGAGGATCAGAACGAGCGCGCTTCCGAGCCGAGAGAGCTGCGATCTGTTAGAGGTAGGGGATTAGGTATGACTCGTAAAGGAAGCATGACTTGTACAAACAGAGGGCTCTTACCGTTTGCATGTCATCATCATCAGAGGAGGATTCTTTGTCCTCAGGCTCTATCATTACTGCCTTTTGCTTCCCAGACTGGCCAGCGGCTTGGGAAGCGTTGGCTGCGCGACTGCCAGAAAGTGGCGCGCTCCCCTAGAAAAGCAAAGTTTGAATTTAAAGGGGGAGGGATAAAAGAACAAAACATGAGTCAAGATTAGTTACCTCTTGAAGGGGTTCGCGGATTACGATACCAGCTTGGGCCTGACGTGGGGCTTGCGCGGGTCGCGGAGCCGGTTCAGCAGCAGGAGGAGAAGCTTGTGCAGCGTCTTCAGGGATGCGAGCAAGTTGATCAACGTCAGCGGCGTAGGGATATTGCAGTTCCCCGAAGATGGCAGCAAATACCTCATCGTGCTGTTGCCGCCAGCAGTTAACAGAGACTTCTGCCCACCATGCATCATATCCTTCCTCAGTCGCGTCCACAGAGTCGATCTCTTTGGCCCAGTCAGGAAGATCAACCAGCGCGAGCGTGCTTTGTGCTGGCGGAGGCTCAGAAAGGGGCCCAATTCTACGCCAAGAAGTGTTGTAGTTCCAAGCATCATGTAGAGGGAATGGCACTAATTGGACAAGACCAAGTTGACGAGCGAAATGGTTGGGAGCGTAGAGCTCATAACTGAGTTCGTCAGCGGCAATCCTGATGTCGGAACAGGAGATCGCGCGGCGAAAAGCCAAGCGCGCGCGATCACTGTAGCGAGAGGCGCCAGGAAGGAATCCATGTTCAAGCGGAGCTGGGAATCTTCTACTCAGCACTAAGTCGCAGTACGGCATCTCGTGCAGAAAGTACAAGTATGTGAAGCACTCAAAATAAGGAGGGGATGTGTACCTTTCGCCGCGACTGAGCCATCGACCTAAGAGTTGGTCAGTGGGCGGAAGTAATGGGATGTCGTCGCGACGAAAGTATGGAAAGTAAATTTGAATCCAGAAGTCAAGGATCCAAAAGGGGCCAGAAATGCTAGTCTCAAAGGGATGCATCGTGGCTTGATACAAAGTACGGTAGAGGGCACCTAATACTGGTTGTCCTAGTCCCACACGGTGGCCGTTGTAGAGGGCCGTCGCCAGAGAAGTCCAGGCACCAGTGGGCTTACAGGAGGAAGTGCAGAAAATAAATTTACAGAGCCAGTACTCCAAGAATGCAATACCGCCAGTCGCATTGTGCTCCTGGCGGTAATAGGCCAGCCACCGCGGGTAGGAGCTGCTATGGGCGCCGCGACCATGTTGGGCCATGGTGGAGGTGAAAGTATCAGAGTCAAATTGGCCATGCAGATAGGGTTCACCATCAATGGGTAGGCCAGTAATGGTGAGAATGTCCAATAAAGTGACACTCATTTGGCCAAATCGAAAATCAAAGGTGTTGGTAGCAGTGTTCCAGAAACAAAGAAAGGCAGCGAGTGGCGAACGATTGCCACCGCGCGGAAGACGAAAACAAAGATCGATAGTATGGGTGATACCTGCTACGTTCCAGCGGGCTAGATCTCGAGCGCGTGCTTCCCGGTACCAAGAAAGCTCTTCCGCACTGATGGAGGATGGCCAATGCCCTATTTTTGATCGATGATTAGGGGCACTCCAACTGGTAAAATCCCCAGGAGTCCTTCGGAGGACGGGGATGGGGCGACAAACAGGAAGACCATAAAAGGCGATGGCGTCGTCCGGGAAAGCATCTCGCGGCGTTGGGACCAGCCCGGCATGGTGGTTCGAAAGTCGGAGGAGCAGAGGTCTTTGGATGGTGGTCTGGAGAATCAGGCTGGCGCCAATCCCAGTTCCCCAAGAGCGTGCTGCCTGTTCATTCAGTTCTTCTTCTTGGTCGATAACCATCTTTTTCGGGGGAGCCATTTCTGGGTTTCGAAAAGGAAGATGTGTGCCAGGGAGGGTTTCTGGGTTTAGGAGACTAAAAGAGTTTCTGATGTGACAGGTCTGAAGTGGCTGCGGATTTAAATAAGAGATTTTGTGAGGGAAACGATGCGACAAAAAGGCGTTTCGCGAGTAAAAAGACGCAACCCTCATTAATGACATCGTTTCGAGCATCGAACGCGTCGTTTTAGTCCCCTTCAATCAGTTACACTTTCATGGGCCTGATTTCGAGGCCTGGGGGGCAATGTTTGAGCCCAAAAGTAATTTTGGCAATATCCTTCAGTGGATCTAGCACAGCGGGCCGATACCTGCGACCCAAAAATAAACATACTTGGTTTTGGGTTACGACTCCGCCTATTCCGGAATCCATGAGGAGAGCGAAGTCCTATTGGAATCAAGTAAAGAGATTGACTAGGAAACTCCGGTCAATATTCCTTCTACGACAAGGAGCGGTAGAAACCCTAGGTATATATACCAGGTTTCTAGGACAGAGGAAGGACCTCTCTCATATCAATCAATCCTAGCGATTACAAAGCCTCCCCGGAGCAAACCTTCAACCTTGTTGAAACCCGGTGACCGTGCGCCAGTCCTAGTCTCTCCAGGAGCCGACTGTCAGCATCACCAGACCAACCCGGCGACCGCACTTCCAGTCCCAGTCTCCCAGCGAGCCGACTGCGAGCGCAACCGCCACCGTTACTACCAGCGAAGCAAGGGTAACGCCCTCGCAACCCAGCGAAGCTAAAGTCACGCTTTAGCAAAAAACCTGTGCTTCTCCCAACTTCCCAGTGATTGCTCTGCTTAGTCTACAACACTAAGTATCGATTCGGTGAACGCAAGAGACCACAACCAAAGTCCTTATCCGTAAGGCAGAAAGTCCTTTTCCGAAAGGCTAGAGAAGAACCCTGTGACGAGGTTGGTGCTCTCCTCGTCCACAACGCTTGAAGAAGAAGTCAGGTCAAGGGACTACCCCAACGACTGCACCCCACGGTGCTGGCACGCCTGCGCAATCACTCGCTCAAAAGAGACAGTTTGCAAGCCAACTGGTTTTGGAGCCAAACAATTAGCATGATTTTTTTTAATTGTGTGAATTTTTGTTATTAGGTGATACCCCTTAACGATCAACTGCATAATTTCAAGAATATGGAGAAGCATTTGAGGCACAATCTAGGTGATGCAAAAACCTACACATTGCTGTCAAATGCTGTTTACTTGATCAGCATTGGAGGCAATGACTATTTCACTCCATTCGCGACAAATTGTAGTTTCTTTGAGACTGACTCACAAGAGGAATATGTTGGCATTGTGATTGGAAACCTCACAAATGTGATCAAAGTACTAGACTTCTCCTTTTCAAACATTCTATTATAGTTCATTTGCATATATGAATCATCATACACATATTGGGGGAGTTGCTCTTACTTCATATGCTTTTTGTCAGGAAATATACAATAAAGGAGGACGGAAATTCGGGTTTACAAAATTGCCACCTCTGGGTCTTGTGCCATCCCAGAGACCAGGAAACAAAGGCACCTGTGTTAAAGAAGTTACATCGCTAGCAAACATACACAATGCAGCACTTCCTAAACACCTTGAAAAGCTGAAGAGCAAGCTGCAAGGATTCAAATATTCAATTGCAAAATTAGACACTTACCTAACTGAAAGAATCAATAAACCATCTAAATATGGTATGTATGCATGGCCTCAGTCCCTCACCTTCTAGTATATTGTTGTTCATTTCTCTTATCTGCATTTTTGTCATAAGCAAAGTTGTGTCTTTCTTTTAATGATCCTCTTGTTATTATTGATTGTGTTGCAAAGGTTTCAAGGAAGGAATGAGTGCATGCTGTGGCTCTGGTCCATATGGAGGAATTTATAGCTGTGGAGGGAAGAGAGGTGTGGCCAAGTATCAGTTATGTGCCAATGTTAGTGAGTATGTCTTTTTCGACTCTTTCCATCCAACAGAAAGGATTTACCAGCAACTTTCCGAGCTATGGTGGAACCAAGTACCTAATGCCAAAGAGCCTTACAGTAATCTGAAAGAGCTATTTGAAGTTTAGCCAAATGTGGGATCTATTTGTTTCATAACAAACTCAGCATTTTGCAGATATATACATGTTCTGTTCTGAAAAAGAGGTAAACTGCTATGTAATAATTTCAAGTGGCCAAAAACAGATCGAAGAATCTGTAATCATGGTTTATGCAATATAATTGACAGCAATATATAAAAATGTGTAATTATTTGTATCAAAAGAGATTATTGATAAAGTAATCTGGGGTTCGCATCCAAAATCAATTGGTGGAGTGGCCCAAACTCTTATATACCCATAGGCAAGGTCCCATTTTTCCCTTGGCAATGGATGGAGTGGCCCAAACCCTTATAAACCTATAGGCAAGGTCTCATTTTTCCCATGTGGGATGTATATATTCTCAACAATTCTTATGTCTGCTGGGTGCACTACACTGGACTCTAAACAGTAAGTTCCACATCTGATGTTGTAAGGAGTCGAGCGCAGTCAATCATTTGGTGTGTTGAATATGCTCCAAAGAGACTGCTGCCTACCCACCATGGAGGAGCTCTAACAAAGTTGGGACAGAAAACTCAAATAAGATGCTGAAAGACATGCTGACAAGCTGAGAATCATCTTATAGATTCATAATTATCAATATAAGACAATGCCGTTCCAATTGCACTAAAATAATGGCTGTGTGCTTTAAACTGGCTGACAATGTAATAATGATATATAGAGGGAATCTAAGAAGGATTTTATGTTTCTCATCCGATCTTTAGTACCTGTGAAGTTGAAGATGATTGGACTTAAATCTTCAACCTATGTTAAACTCTTGATCTTGTGGTTATTCTACTCATTCCATAGCATTGATAACACAAACTTTTCTATTAGTAGTCTGATCTATAGGCCTGCTGTTATTAGAGCTTGCTCTGAAATTTGACTAGATTAAAATTTTCAGAAAATGTTAAAAAGATATGCTAGTAAAAGCAAAACATGTTCTTTCTATAAAATAGAGTCAAATGATACCCATCCAGATTATATGGTAAGGTTTGATCTGTCGTAGCCATACTAAATAATTGGTTTCATTAAGTTTGATGAACTGAGAAGTGTTTTGGGTAGGGGTGTTGGAAGAGGATGAAGCAGCCATGGACAAGGTTTTAAATTTCTCCGAAACTGCCGAAATTTCCGTAATTTTGAAGTACCGAAATGAAATTCATATGCTATATCATTTCCGTCAGAAGTTTCCCGAAATTTTCCGAAATTTTCCATACATTTCCACGAAATTCTTAATTTCCGAAATATCTACACACACAATATATATTTAAAAATTCATACCGAAATTTCTCTAAAATTTCTGTTAAATTTTATGTCACCTACAGTGAATTTTTACTTCATACTTTTATAGAGAAAATATGAAATTTTCATTTTTTTTTTTTTTTTTTGGTAATCAAGTTGAATACAACAAAAAATCTTTTTGTTTTTATTTGCTACAAAGTTGAATGCTCCAACCATAACTTGATTTCCTTTTTGCTTCGTCTCAAATATTGTATGCTTCATACACTGTAATATCATATTAGGTAATTCCACAATATCCGATATATGGATTGCATGTGGAAAGGGAACAACACGTACACATACAATAACCATGTGATGAAGTACGAAAATTATTTCCAAAATTTATGTACTTCGGAGCAATATTGTATGATACTAAATGAAAGCAGTTCAACCAGCTAGATCGAACCACATCGTAGTAGCTTTTATATTCCTTTTGTTGTACTTGTTCATTTTCATTCACGGGGTTTTGGTTTTACGTGCCCCGCCCCACCTCCTTGTAATTTTCTAATTATTAAAAAAAGTAAATCATATTTACATTATCAATATACAACACATTATCAGTACACATAGATAAAAATACTAGTTTAGCAATCTACTACAGTACTAGTTAATTACTTGTCCATATAAAATATCATAATTATGTTATAAATGTATAATTTTAGAGATGTTACATTGTAAATAGGTTTATTATAGGTTAGTTTGGTCTATGTAAAAGTTTCATTCAAAAATATCATTTTATAAATGCAATTAATTTGATTTCTTTATTTTTAACCAAAATTTCCACCGAAATTGAAACTTTCTCCGAAATTTCCTTAAATTTGAAGTACCGAAATCGAAATCGAAACCGAAATTTGAAACCTTGGCCATGGATGACAAGAAAGAAGACACAGAAGGAAGAGGAAAGGAAATACAGGTTAGGATCCTAGACCTAGTCTGATACCATGGATCTATAAATAAATTGAAGCAGTGGGGACAATAAGAAGAGTAGTGAACCAGAACTAGAATGGCAGCCATAAGGTTTCAGATTTTTACCTTGCCTTTTTATGCAAGTCTTCTCATTTCAAGCAGCTGTGGTGGCCATTCTAGGCATCATGGAAAAAACTCAGCCTTAATTATCTTTGGTGATTCACTGTTTGATGTTCGGAACAACAACTACTTGAGTACTACCACTGATTGCCAGGCAAATTTCTGGCCTTACTGGTAGATTTTCGGATGGACTACTAACCCCGGATATCATTGGAAAGATTATAATCATAATACTGTTACATTTATTCAACACTAAGGTATTACAGTAAATTTCAATTTTCATTGCAGCTACTTATGCACTTGTGGAAGAAGTTACCAGAACTGGCGAAACTACACAACAGAGAGGATTTGCTGAATCCCTCAGAAAGCTGAAGAGACACCAGGACAGATTGAAATATTCGAATCTAAACTTCTTTACTTTTCTAAATGAAAGAATCAACAATCCTTACAAAACATGGTATACTTAGCCATCAGACATGCTTCTTCTATTTGTTTTTAATGTTCCTCTTGTATTTATTCTGTTGTGTTAGGTTTCAAGGAAGGTAAGAAGCATGCTGTGGCTCTGGTCCATAAAGTGGAATAGGGAGTTGTGGAGGGAAGAGAGGTGTGACCGAGTACAAAGTATGTAACGTTAATGCTAATGGATATGATGTACGTCTTCTTTGAGTTCGTCCGTCCAACGAAAAGGGTTAATCATCAAGTCTCCAAGTTATGGTGGAGCCATACTCCTAATGTCACAGGGGCACAGGACACCACTGCCTAAATCTGAAAAAGCTATTTGAAATGTAGCCAAAAAGGAGGACTACTAGGTTTTCTAGGACATTTATCATATTTCAGACACAATTTCTACTTCAAAATAAGTATGTATATATCTCATCATTTGAACTAGTATTTAAAACTCAAACAGACGTGATTGATGTTTTCTTGATTCTAATTCTCAACACTGGAGGAGAAATGAAGAAGACGTTATGCTAAATCCTACACACATATATAGTTAAGAGAAAAGTTCGGCTACCGTCCCCAAACTATTCTGCCAAGGCCAATTTAATACTCGAACTCTCAAAAGTATCAATGTGATACCCAAAAACCTAAATTGGCATCAACGTGATACTTCCGTCCAAAATTTCTGACGGCGTCGTTTGTTTGCTGACGTGGCAAGCACGTGGGTAAAAAAAAAGGGCAAAATCGACTTTTTACTCTTTTTTTGTTAATTTTCATTTTCTTTTTTTTAGAAAATTTCAGCTACCGTTCCCAAACTATGGTGCCAAGGCCAATTTGATACCCGAACTCTCAAAAGTATCAATGTGATACCCAAAGACGTATTTTGACATCAACGTGATACTTCCGTCAAAAATCTCTAACGGCGCTATCTGTTTACTGACGTGGCAAGCACGTGGGCCCTTAAAAAAGTGAAATGACCAATTTACCCTTCTTTTTTTTGTTAATTTTTTTTTTTTCTTTTCATTTATTTTTCTTCTTCTTGTTCTTGTTCTTCTGGGATATTGTTCTAGCCAAACCGCCGCAAGCTCCGCTCCTTCTCCTCCACCCAAGAATCAAAGAAAAATGGCTTATGCTTCTTCTTCAACCTCAGTCCTCTTCTTCTTCTCTCGCCTCCTCCTCTCTCTCATCTCCTTCCCCTCCGCCCAAACCATCACCAACACTGCCATCATCCTTTCCAATTCCTGCTACAAATTCATGTTCTTCGCACTAAACTCCCAGCGGACGGACCCAAAACCAAAGTTGGGTGACACGATTAACAAAAAAAAAAATCAAATCTTTCTGCACCCAGAAAACCGCTCTGGGCACCCAGAGACGCCCATGTCTTCTTCTCTGCCAAAACCGATTTCCTTCTTCTCCGCCCAGCAACTTTCCTCTTTCGGGACAACCAACTGGGAAACTGGTTCGCTGCACACCAAATTCTGGTGAACCTTAGCTCCACCAACCATCTTCTTTCTTCGCAAAGACCGTCACCCATTCGCTAATAGAACCTCCGTTCATCAAACGCCCTCCTCCACCGCCACAACCTCAGCGTCATCTGCCTCCACCGCCACCGCCACCGTCATGTCAGTAACAACAGATATCAGATACTCCGATCAAAATCACAATCACAAGGTCAAAGCAACATATAACTATGAATTCATGTATACAAGAACTAAAAACAAACCCAGCATAAACCAAAAAAGCAAAACCAACCCAGATAGCATTTGAGCACAATTAGATCAAGAAAAAGACTTGGCAGCTGGTACTTGGTACCTTTGGCTTCTCCCACACACTGTCAATTGCTCGATTTGGGTAAATGGGTCATTTCACCTTTTTTTTTACCCACGTGCTTGCCACGTCAACAACACAAACGGCGCCGTCAGAAATTTTAGACGGAAGTATTACGTTGATGCCAATTTAGGTCTTTGGGTATCATATTGATACTTTTGAGAGTTTGGGTATCAAATTGGCCTTGGCAGAATAGTTTGGGGACGATAGCTGAATTTTTCTCCAAAAAAAAGAAGGGTAAATGGGTCATTTCACTTTTTTTTTTACCCACGTGCTTGCCACGTCAGCAAACAAACGGCGCCGTAAAAAATTTTGGACGGAAGTATCACGTTGATGCTAATTTAGGTCTTTGGGTATCACATTGATACTTTTGAGAGTTCGGGTATCAAATTGACCTTGGCAGAATAGTTTGGGGACGGTAGCTGAATTTTTCTCTATAGTTAATGTGCAGAGTTAGAACATTTGCAACTAAAGGCAAAAGTGTTTGAATGGACAACACATTCCAGTTTGGCCTTTGTTAGTGTGCAGTACTTGTTCCTTTTTTTACAAGAAGAGGCAATTGTTTTGGATGCGATCGAGAATAACTTTCTTACAAGAAGCATCAATTGTTTTGAACGGGAGAATAACTTTCTTAAAAAAATGAGCAATTGTTTTGAATGGGAGATTAACTTTGGCCTTTGTTAGTGTGCAACAGATTCCTTACTCAGATTACACGTTACTAAACTAGGTATACGAGACTGAAAAGCTAACAACTAATTAATTAGCAACCACCACAGGTGGTCGAATTGGTAAGAGCCTCCAAGTGTGGAACCCCCACACCCGGGTTCGAATCCCTCCGACGCTTATTGGGATTAAATCTCAATATATTCGTGGTGGCCAAGGGGGAGGAAGCGTTCTGACAAGATCCCCCGAGCACGGATTAGTCTCTGGGCCTAGGAAGCCTTTGAGGACACCGTACTAATTAGCTTAGTTTTTTTTTTTGGTCAAATAGAACTTTCATTAGATGAAGCACTTATTACAAAAGTAATACAGAGAAAATAAGAGTCCTAGGCCCAAAAACCCAATAGACAACCGAGCACGGATTAGTCTCTGGGCCTAGGAAGCCTTTGAGGACACCGTGTGATTGACAAATAAAAAAAAAACTAATTAGCTAACTTTTTTTTTTTGGTCAAATAGAACTTTCATTAGATGAAGCACATATTACAAAAGTAATACAAAGAAAATAAGAGTTCTAGGCCCAAAAACTCAATAGACAACTCATACTTAAAACTAAAACAGAAGCCCAAAAGCCCAAAATACCAAAACAAACCAAGACGTGGCCGCCATGGTGATACTGCGACCAACAGAACCCGACAGAATCTTGACATCTAGAGGCCAAGTAAACTCTCCACCATCCAGAGGCCAACTACCTCGCAGCTGCCAAACTATAGCCATCAGCTAGTTAAGTCAACCAGAGTTAGCTACATTATATTGACTTTCACTTCTAGAAGTTGTCTCTGAATTTAAGTGGAGCTGGTGCTCTAAATGAAACACATAAAGGATTCGTATGTGCTCTGCCTTCTAGACTTTTGGTTACATTTACAACTTCTGAATTGGTTGGAATTGAAAGAAACTTGGGTTATTGGTAATTAGCATGATTTTTTTTAATTGTGTGAATTTTTGTTATTAGGTGATACCCCTTAACGATCAACTGCATAATTAATTTCAAGAATATGGAGAAGCATTTGAGGCACAATCTAGGTGATGTAAAAACCTACACATTGCTGTCAAATGCTGTTTACTTGATCAGCATTGGAGTCAATGACAATTTCGCTCCATTCGCGACAAATTGTAGTTTCTTTGAGACTGACTCACAAGAGGAATATGTTGGCATTGTGATTGGAAACCTCACAAATGTGATCAAAGTACTAGACTTCTCCTTTTCAAACATTCTATCATAGTTCATATGCATATATGAATCATCATACACATATTGGGGGAGTTGCTCTTACTTCGTATTCTTTTCGTCAGGAAATATACAATAAAGGAGGACAGAAATTCGGGTTTACAAGATTGCCACATCTGGGATCTTTTGCCATCCCAGAGACCAGGAAACAAAGGCACCTGTGCTAAAGAAGTTACATCGCTAGCAAACATACACAATGCAGCACTTCCTAAACACCTAGAAAAGCTGAAAAGCAAGCTGCAAGGATTCAAATATTCAATTGCAAAATTAGACACTTACCTAACTGAAAGAATCAATAAACCATCTAAATATGGTATGTATGCATGGCCTAAGTCCCTCACCTTCTAGTATATTGTTGTTCATTTCTCTTATCTGCATTTTTGTCATAAGCAAAGTTGTGTCTTTCTTTTAATGATCCTCTTGTTATTATTGATTGTGTTGCAAAGGTTTCAAGGAAGGAAAGAGTGCATGCTGTGGCTCTGGTCCATATGGAGGAATTAAAAGCTGTGGAGGGAAGAGAGGTGTGACCAAGTATCAGTTATGTGCCAATGTTAGTGAGGATGTCTTTTTTGACTCTTTCCATCCAACAGAAAGGGTTTACCAGCAACTTTCCGAGCTATGGTACCGTGGAACCAAGTACCTAATGCCAAAGAGCCTTACAGTAATCTGAAAGAGCTATTTGATGTTTAGCCAAATGTGGATCTATTTGTTTCATAACAAACTCAGCATTTTGCAGATATATACATGTTCTGTTCTGAAAAAGATGTAAACTGCTATGTAATAATTTCAAGTGGCCAAAAACAGAAGAATCTGTAATCATGGTTTATGCAATATAATTGACAGCAATATATAAAATGTGTAATTGTTTGTATCAGAAGAAATTCTTGATAAAGTAATCTGATAAAATAATATGGGGTTCGCATCCAAAACCAATTGGCAATGGATGGAGTGGCCCAAACCCCTTTAAACTCATAGGCAAAGTCCCATTTTTCCCATATGAGATGTATATATTCTCAACACGCCTCTGCATGTGTGGCGAATTTTCAAGCCATACACGTGGACAACTTTCAGTGACGTGGAGCCCGGACAACTTTCAGTGACATGGAGCCCGTGTGACCGTGAGGCATGCACACGTGGATAGTCTGCTCTGATACCATGATAAAGTAATCTAGTATTTGAAGTTCGCATCCAAAACCAATTGACAACTAGTATTTGGAGTTCGCATCCAAAACCAAATGACAATAGATGAAGTGGCACAAACCTTTATAAACCCATAGGAAATGTCTCATTTTTCCCATGTGGGATGTATATATTCTCAACAATTCTTGTGTCTGTTGGGTGCACTGCACCGGACTCTAAACAGTGTCTGCTAGGTGTACTGCACCGGACTCTAAATAGTAAGTTCCACATCTGATGTTGTAAGGAGTCGGGCGCAGTCAATCATTTGGTTTGTTTAATATGCTCCAAAGAGACTGCTGCCTACCCACCATGGAGGAGCTCTAACAAAGTTGGGACAGAAAACTCAAATAAGATGCTGAAAGATATGCTGACAAGCTGAGAATCATTGTGACGACCTAAAATTTTTAACATTTTCTAAAAAAATAAGCTTAATTTTAATTATTGTGCTAAATTATTTGTTTAAATATTATTATTTATAGATAATTTTACTTGTTTTGTTTTGGGTTTAAGTAATTAGAGTAGCCCAAAGTTTTTGGCCCAAAGTAACTTAACAGCCTATAGAACGATTTCCACGACAAAACCAAATCAAACAAACGTCTAAACTCAAAGCATTGTCCCGTCTCTTCATCGGCTTTCTCACCCCCAAATTCTTCTCCATCTGATACACTAGCCACCGCCTTAGGAAAGTACAAAGGACATAGCCGCCGCCATGGGTAAGTAGGAGGTGTCAACAGCCTTGGAAATCAAGTTTCAGATTGGTGATTAGCTAGAGCTGGAACCCTAGAATCAAGAGCTGGAACTCTAGCAATCTGGAGGTGGCGAGTCTAGTACCTATATGGGTAAGATTTCAATTAGAATATCCAATTTTCTTTCTGTTAGACCAATCTTGCTTTCTACGTTTACACCTCCTTTCCAGACACTATAAATAGGCTAAACCATCTATGCTTTCCATACAGTTCCTTGAGTTGCTAGATACATAGATAAACAAGGGAGAGAGAGAGAAAGAGGGTTTTGGTATCTTAGAAGTGGAGGAGTAAAAACTCAGGTGTGATTCTTTTTCTAATTTGATAAGCTCTTTGTTGGTTCTGATGGTTAATGCAATTTGGAAATTGGGTTATGTTTATGCTTTAAATATCCATAGGCTATTATTAAGACCTGGGTTGATAGAAGAAGTTGCAATAGAGATAAAGTTCAGTTAGGAATAAAGTTGTTGTTACTGGAACAGCTAGAACTTATTATTTTCTCATCTTCTATTTTGATTTCACTAGTTTTCTGGAAAATAGTTTATATATTTGGTCTTTGAATTAATCCAAATTAGAATTTGAAATCACTTTGTATCTGGTTTGTTGTTTCCTTTAGTCATTAGAGTTTTTGGAAGACATAGATTAATAGAATCTGACTTGAGAAGAGTCAAGAACCAAGTAGGAAACATATGCAGTTTTAAAGTTGAATTTAGAAAGCCTTCACTCATCTTTTAAAGCCTTGTTGAAAGTGTGGTTTCTTTTCTTTGACACTTTAGAATGTCCATTTTCAGTACTGAAAGTTTTACACAAATGGGAGTTTTAGAAAGTATATTAAAACTGAAGAGGTTAGCACACAGTAGCAGTTTTTGCAGAAAAATGTGGGACTGTAGCTGAACTTTAAAAATTCATTCTAGGAAAATTGTTTTCAGGTGATTCAAATTCCGAGAGTTTCTTTAGGATGTCAGCTACAAATCGTTAGAAGACTATGAAAGCAGATTTTAAACAGATTTGTACAGTTTTTAACATTAAGGTGACTGGGTCAGAAAACTGCAGTATTTCAGTTTGTCAAGTAAAAACCTATTTTGGTCAAAATAACTCACTGCTAAGATTTTCATAGTATGTTAGCTGAGTTTTGCTTTAAATTCTTTGTGTGTGGAACTAATGAATTCTATTCTTGCAATAGGAACTTGTTTTCATCCGGATACTTAACGTGAAAATCAATCGAGGTAGGGGAAAAACTTGGGGAGCCTATATGTTTGCATTGGATGGTTGTTTATATGATTGTATTGGATGGTTGTGTACATGATTATATGCATTTATGTCCTCTGTTTCTGTTTGTTTGGTATGTCTGAATAGTGAATACACTTACATATTCAAAGTATTTATGCATCAATAAAACATGAAGTATAAGGGTGGTGATGGTAATGTGAATATGCTATTGGAATGAGTATGTTGGTTTATCTTTTACGTAGTTGAGTCTATAACCTCAGCAGGTACCAGATCTCAGGTATGCCCACTTGTTAATGTGCACTTAGTATAGGATATTGAAAGGGTAATTCGGGACTGGCGAAAGGGGAATAGACAAGATGACTAGCAAAAGAGGGTTAGGGGGATTGATTTTGGGTGGGGGTTAGTTCACATTGTTGAATACTCTGAGTCACCTCCGTGGTAAAATACATGGTATGAGACATGTAGGTTCAGTTTATTTTGCAATGTGGATTATCGGGAATAGATAATAGTTGCATCCATTCATTATTGCTATTCTAACTATGATCTTCACAGAGGTTTTGTTCTCCTACTGGGCAATGTATGCTCACCCCTTTTTATCATTTTGCAGGTGACGAATAAATAAGTTTGAAGTTATTTTACTGCAAGGGTGTTTTTAATAATGTAATATACATGTGTGTTATTGTTAATCATGCTTGGGTTCCTAGACAAGAACTTGGAATATAGTTGACCCTTTTGGTGTAAATGTTGGTGTAAACCCCTCTTGTAATAAAGGTTGTGTTTCAATTTCGGAAACTTGTCTAGTATCGTTAATTTCCAATTATTCGTATTTTGATTTTGGAAATTTATTTCCATGATTGGAGTATGAGTTGCATCTCAAAAAAAAAAAAAAAAAAAAATTGGATGTGACAACATCTTATAGATTCATAATTATCAATGTAAGACAACGGCGTTCCAATTACACTAAAATAATGGCTGTGTGCTTTAAACTGGCTGACAATGTAATAATGATATATAGACGGAATCTAAGAAGGATTTTATGAATCTCATCCGATCTTTAGTACCTGTGAAGTTGAAGATGATTGGACTTAAATCTTCAACCTATGTTAAAATCTTGATCTTGTGGTTATTCTACTCGTACCATAGCATTGATAACACAAAATTTTCTATTAGTAGTCTGATCTATAGGCCTGCTGTTATTAGAGCTTGCTCTGAAATTTGACTAGATTGAAATTTTCAGAAAATGTTAAAAATGTTTAAGTAAAATATGATTTGCAGAGGGATTGATGAGAGAATTGTGTGTATTCTATTATTGATAATAGGAGCCCTTTATATAGGGATTTACAAAGTACATAATCTTGTCATACATGGAAATAGAATCCGAATATAATTAGGAAATCTAGAACCTTCTCTCCCATTACAACTCTAGAACTAAACCCTAGTTTGAAGAGGCACACTCAATGTCGATATCCTTCAACACTCCCCCTTGTGCCGCTCAAACTTGGTGATGACACTTTGATCGTTGCCTCGTTAAAAATCTTGCCAGGTAACAAAAACCCTGTGGGACAAAAATAACCCTGGTCGAAGGACAAAACGAGCACAACACGTCCTTCACTCTTCGAGATCGATCATGTAGACATCATTTCTCCCCCTGATGTCGACATCTCCCCCTGATTGCTACAATCATGGGAGTTCGGATAATTTTCTCAATCCGAGGCTCTTCACATGTTTCTCGAAGGTGGATTTAGGTAACGACTTAGTGAATAAGTCCGCTACATTATCCTCTGATCGGATTTGATTCACTTCAATCTTTAGAAGTGATTAATGTTGTTGCTGATTGTAAAAGAACTTAGGCGATATATGCTTGGTGTTGTTGCCCTTGATGAAACCTAATTTCATTTGCTCAATTCATAAATGCATGTAGTTTCATCTGTGGTAGACTTCAAACCACAAGCTCCTCGAATGTGTCTAATTACAGACCTTAGCCATATGCATTCATGAACGGCTTCAAGTAGAGCAATAATCTCTGCATGATTTGAGGAAGTAGCAACAAGGGTCTACTTTGTAGACCTCCAAGATATCGCGGTGCTTTCCATGGTAAAGACATAACCGGTCTGGGAACGACATTTGTGAGGGTCAGAGAGATACCCTACATCAGCAAAATCTATCAAAACATCATCATGGTTTTGATTAAGGGAGGAGGATGACGTGGGCCACCGTTGGTGGCGGCAGCTTTGCCGATCACGGCATCTTGGACGGTGCTACTTGGGCTAATGAGATCCGTTCTCATTCTTCCGTCATTCTTTTCTCTCTGAAGGGATAGAACAAGCACATATCTATCATACATTTTAAGTAACGAAAGATTGTCTTTATACCAGTCCAATGGCGTTGCGTTGGCGCAGGGCTACATCTAGCGAACAAGTTCATAACAAATGAGGTGTCCGGTCTTGTATTGTGTTAAGTACAATAATGCGCATATTGCACTTAGGTAAGACACTTCTGCCAATTAACACGTCTTCGTCATCATCCCTGGGACGAAACGTATCCCTTTTAGGGTCAAGACTACGGACGACCATGGGAGTGCATCTTTGACTTTATCAAAATGCAAAGCATTTATTGACACGGTATACAAGTTCTAAATCTAGACAAAACCGTGTTCTCCCAAGGTCCTTCATCTCAAACTCGGATTTCAGGTGTTTAGCGGTTTCCCTTAACTCTCAAGGGTTCCAATTATGTTTATCAACATAAACCGTGACAATTGCAAATCTAGAACTTGTTATGAAATCGCAGGGGCATAGTTCATCATATCCCTTCCCAATCAAGTAGTCAAAGTAGTCACTTTAGTGAGCGTTTCACCCTCATTGCAAACGCGCTCCGTGGTCAAAAGCCACTTGATTTGGGTAAATGAAGTGCACAAGACCCTTCATTATATTCCGTATCTAGATCCCCATAGAGATACGTAGTGACCACATTCGTAAGCTGCATGTTCAGTTATTCGGAAACTACCAAACTGACAAGGTAGTGGAGTGCAATGACATCCATTACGAGAGAATATGTCTTCTCGTAGTCGATTCCAGGGTGTTTTGTGATAAGCCTTGCGCCATAAGGCAAGATTATCATATCTTTTTCTCATCACGCTATCTAACGAAGACCTATTAATGTCAACAGATTTTATGTTAGGAGGTGTTGGCATCTCAGGCCCGAAATCATTCCTCTTCGTTAGTGAATCCAATTCAACCTGGATCGCATCTTTCCATTTAGGCCAATTTTCTCTACGTTGGCATTCTTCAACGGAGTAAGGTTCGATGTCATTGGTCTCAATAATTCCACGTCTTCATGTACACTAGTGTAATTCGTAGAGATCTCTATATTCTCAGGAATTGGTTCTAACATTGAGGCGTCCCCCAACGATGTCTCTTGGACATAACCACAATCCAGAATTGTGATGCCCCGGAAATTCGTATTTATTTTCCGAGGATTTTCCGGAATCTAAATTGTGGTTATTGGACGTTTTCGTGGCTCGTGGATGGAGCGGAAGTATTTCGGACGAATTTTTATTAGGAAAGTATGACTTTAGGGGGTTTGCAAAGGTTGACTTTTGAAGTGTTGAGATTCTCTGAAAACTTCCTTCACGAAAGTTGTAGAGCGCGTCGATACGAGTTCGTGGACATGTGGAACGCGGAAATCGGAGTTCGTATGAAGAAGTTATGGTCGTCGGAAAAAGTTTCCATTTTGGTATATATAGAGGATTTTTCCGAAAATTGCAAAAAAGGCCAGGTTTCCATTTTGGGAAACCCAGCTCTATTTCTCTCTCCCCGAGCCCGATTCGCCTCTCCCCTTCGCCGGCTTCGTTCTCCCTCCTCCGGCCACCATAGGACGCGATTCAAAGTGGGTTCTCTTCGCCTCAATCTCCTCTTGAGGTCTGTGGAAGAATTGGAGCATGAAACGAGCTGTGGAGGGCGGTGCAAGGCCGAGAAGTCTGGCGGCGGAGCTGCGTCGGACCCAGATGTGAACCTCCGATTCCGGCCACCTTTGCCGGTGATTCTTGAGGGCTTTTGAAGCCCATAGGACGTTGATGCTTCCCACAAGGTGGCTTGCATCGATTCAACTCGTGGAGGTCGAATTTTGGGATTGAAATTCTAGGGTTTCAATCGGTCCGGTTTGTTCTAAGGTACTTGACGAAGTATTCTTCGGACGGCTATTGTGATTGGCTGCTTTGTTTTGTATTGAAGACGCAGCGGGAGTTTCGAGGTGAGTAATCTCACAAGGTTCATTATGAACGGAATTACCATTATTGTTTTGGCGTTAATTATTTAACTGCAAACTATAGTTGGTATTAGTAGGCATTCCTGAGCGAATGACTACGTATATATTTACGTGAAATATATATATTCTTGTGGATGATATGTGATGAATAATATGCATGATGGGTTCATATTATTGTTGAATGAGACTTTTCATAGAAACAATATTGTGGAAAAAGATGTTTTCTATTGTTTGAGAAGTATTGAGTTAGATGTTACATTTTGGAGTCAAGCGGGACTCATTTTAAAGATATTGGTCCTTGTACCAAGGGTCACAGATGGTGAGCAGGGATGGAGAAAGCCGGAACTAGATGGTTGTAACGTTTTAGGTCAGGTGTGACTTACTTAACGTTGACTTGAGACCAGATGGGGTCTGAAAAGCATGGGTCGCAGATGGTGACCAACGGTTGGTTCTATGACCAGACGGGGTTTGATCGAAAACCAAGAGTCACAGATGGTGACAGGTCGCAAATGGCGACCAAAGGTTGATTTCGAGACCAGACGGAGTCTGAATGATCATAGGTCACAGATGGTGATAGGTCGCAGATAGTGACTAAGGCGTGAAATGGGGAATCACGCAGTTGGCCGGGTAAGTGGGTATGATAAGCTAGAGCGCTAGTCTGTCTGCCATGGTACTTCATGGGTCTAAGTAGGTTACTTATGACTCCTGGGTACGTATTTTGTCCAGGTTGGACCAAACTGATGTGTTTTATCCAGGTTGGATCGATTTATCATATTTGAATTGTTAGGTTAACGATTTATATGATTTTGCCACTGTGTGACTTTTGTGTTTTCCTTATTCTCGAGTCGAAAGATTTTCCTCGTGTTGGCGTGAGTTGTGCGGGCTTTTATCCCGTAATTTGGTGTGAGTTATTTTGAGTTACTCATACGGGCTTGCAAAAGCTTACCGGGTTTGTTGTGTGACGACCCGGTGCACTATTCAAACGGTGTAGGGGTTAACCTTGCAGGTCAGGGTGATCGTGGCTGAAGCTGAGGTGGCTTGTTGGCAGCAGAACGGGTAGGAAGCATATTTGGTTGGCCCTACCATTTTTTATGACTTTCGTTGTGTAGTAAACTCTGAGGAGCAGTTACGTTTTATATTGTGTTGGCAATTTAATTCGTAAGTTTTTGTAATATATGACTCTGTGGTCGGGTCAATATTGACATTGTGTGTTCAGGGCATCAATGTGTATGTAGTTTGAAAAGGAAAAAGTTTCCAGGTATTTTGTATTGATGACTGAACGTTCACGCATGTATAATTATGAGGTTATATATCGATTTTTATTTGTGTTAAAAATCAGGGGCGTGACAAGAATATTCTCATGAGACTGATTTTGAGTATCAATGATCAATGGATCAAGTTGTGCCAAACTCGCTCTCTTCCTAGGGCGAGAATCTATCGAACCTATGGGTCTCCTACGCTCTCTAGCGGAACCCATGGCCTATGACGCCATTATGCCACCTTTGTGGCGTCACCGTACCACCATCCATGGTATTGGTGCCGTACCCATCTCCTCTGGGTGGCACCATGTCCTCTTGTGGGGACATCAATCCTTGCAGACATGTTTACAGCAGGTATATGTGATCTCGTCACTTTTAGGGGATTAAGATGAGACATAGTGGGGATAGACCACGACAATTCCTGTCGTTCCTGTTGAACATTGACGTTCTAATCTCCCCCAAATGACGGGAAGATTGTCTCATCAAAGTGACAATTCGCAAATCCAGCGAAAAAGAGATCGCCTGTCAAGGGTTCTACATAGCGGACGGATAGTTGGATATTTATATCCAACATAAATATATATATGCATTCGTTGCAATGACCCATTTTGATGAGCTGTGGCGGCACAATTGGCACATAAATCGCACACTCAAATATGCATAAGTACGAGATATTAGACTCGCACCTAGTCACTAACTGTAACGCAAATAAAAGTTGAGTGGCTATGAGTCGTAGACGAATTAGCATAGCTGCATGCGATATTGCATAACCCAAGCGGAAATATTGGTGTGCATTACCAAAGTCCAGGCTACCATCGTAGTCTTTTAATGGTGGCTTTTTCGCGAGACCAATTGGGTGTGTACATGGGAATATGATACTTGATATCAATACCCAATGATATGCAATAGTCATCGAAAATTTTCGATGTAAACTCTCTAGCATTATCAAGTCAAATTGACTGAATGGGATGATCTGGGTAGTGAGCCCATAGCCATATGTTCTGGGCTAAGAGTTCATCATAAGCAGCATTACAAGTGGATGATAGCGCGACACGTGACCAGCGTGTCCGCACATTAACCAACACCATAAAACATCTAAGCAGTCCGCAAGTTGGTTGAATCAATCCACAAAATCACCTTGGATTCTATGTAAGAATGGAATTATTTCTATAGTGTCCTTTGCATAGGATGGTCTTGATCCTAAAAAAACAGGCTTTACAGAACGAAAGATTGGCCTTATAATCAACCAATGAAGGTTTTGGTTGAGCCACAATGTCACAATTTACTTTGAGAAGTAGAGAGAGGAGCCAAGTCTCCATACATGGCGTCAAAGCCATGATTTTGCCGTAGGGGGATCAAGGCGCCGGCGTTGGCCGGCCGGTGGTGCATGGCGGCGGCGGTGCAATGCTCTCTTTGAATCACCTTTTGATTCTCACTTCTCTTCGTTCTGAAAAAGAGATGTCCGTGTGAAGTCTTTAGTATCACGGATCATCATATCATGACCTGGGTATCCCAAACGGTCGTGCCAAAGCCTATATGTGTCAGAATCCCATAAGTCATCTCTCATGACATGGTTGGATTCAATGACTCGAATAGTGGTTGCATACAACCCACTAGAGCGACACATAAGTTTCTCTAATACTCGTTTATGTCTGTAGTCATTAGAGGTGATGCAAAGGAACTCTTGTCCATTCTCACAATGTGTTTCCACATGAAAACCATTGGCTTTTATATCTTTCAAATAAAGTTCGAATTAAGGTATGTCCAAGACATTAAGTAAAAGAATCGACACTTTATTAATACCCAATGATTACATCAAAGTTTCTTAACCAAAGTCTAATCCAAAATAAAAATCAAACTTAGACAAATCGTAGTCACTCAATCCGTTTGGTAACTCCAATCAAATATGACCAGAGAAGTAGAGAGAGATGTCGGTGGAGCGAGGCTCTCTTAAGTACCACTAATCTCAATCACTTTCCTAGACATCATACTTCATTGGATGCGCCACTTGAGAAAGAGTTAATACAAAATTGTCATTTATTGATTAAGGCATAATTGCCATTACATAATTCTTGGAAAATAAATGGACTATTTAATCAAAATCTGCGGCATCAACATGGTTGTTTTCCTCGCCAGATTTGAAGTTTGTAATTATGAGATTGACGTCATTGTCATTTCCATCATATCCTTCAACTGCGAAATGAGCCTCATGCTCTCTCATATCTTTATACACTTGTATTGTGCAGCTTTGTTTTTCCACTCGCATTCTAGTGCTTAAACCAATGCTTTAAAGATCCCCATATATAGCATTACCTCTCCCATTAATTGAGATGCACCTTGTGCATTTGGACATCCTCCATGGACGTTGATGGCGACACCACCACTACCAACGGTGCCTGTTTTGTCTCTCCCACGTTGGCCAATGTTGCCACGTGTCCGCGTATCTCTCGGTTTTCCTTCCTTTGTAGGGCGGTTGTATGGACCCACACGTCCATTTTGTTGTCCCCTAAGTTTTAAGGTTCCGCTCCTTGCGCCCTCCTTTAGGTGCGCAATTTATAATTCACCTCATGAACGCTCTTAGATCCAACGGGCCTTTGAATTATAGTTTTTCACGAGTATGTTATCAGCTTACTCAGTAACTGACATAAGTTGATGAAACCTCGTGATCCATCTAGCATTGCACACAAGCCTATATTGCTTGGCAATCATTAGCGCTGAGACGGGGAAGGATGAGAGGATTTTCTCAATTAATCTTTATTCTGTGTGCTCTTCTCCACAGAATCCCACTAGTAGTGAGGTGATTCTTGACGTTATTCACCCATCGGTGATAACCAATGTTATTTGAATCTGGTTTAGTGAAGTCGAGTTTTTGCACGTTTGCATTCGACATTCAAAAACGAAGGAGAATAGATTAGTTTCGGAGTAAAAACTTCCACGAAAACTAAAATAATAAGATTTCCGAGCTATGCTACCAAGAAATCAATTTCCAAGAATATTTGGATTAGACCGAAACAATGATGTTTAATATGGTCAAAAATTGATGCTTGCGGACGCTCTTAGTCCGAAGATTATGAACACTCTTAGTTCATTGATTACGAACGCTCTTAGTCCGTTTAGCGTGAATCCCCACAATTCCGCTTATTGAATAATCGAACCCATGTTCGTATATTGCAAATCCTGCAGAAAATAAAGAAATTTAAAAGACAAGAAAGCAGGAACTTTAATCTTTAAAACTTACTTGTTGAAGCAGATTCGCTTCTGAACAGCTCCCACTTCGAATGGTGTGCAGGTCTCAAAACGACTCCAATAGGGCTGAAATTTTGAGGTCAGATAGAAGAGGCAGAGACGAACAACTTTTATGAAGGAAGGATTTTGATCTGAGGTCCCGATCAAGACGTTTCGGGGCGTGCAAACAGGCTGATCTGCACATGAACGAGCGTGCTGCTGTGCTGCAGGGGCAGTAGGCGGCACACGGGTGCTCAAGGGCTGCAGGAGCAGCGCACGGTATGGCTAGCAAGGGCTAGGAACTTGCGGCAGTTTTTGGTGAAAGAAATTTCGGGTTAGGGTTAGGGCTCGTGCTGATAACGTGTTTAAGTAAAATATGATTTGCAGAGGGATTGATGAGAGAATTGTGTGTATTCTATTATTGATAATAAGAGCCCTTTATATAGGGATTTACAAAGTACATAATCTTGTCATACAAGGAAATAGAATCCGAATATAATTAGGAAATCTAGAACCTTCTCTCCCATTACAACTCTAGAACTAAACCCTAGTTTGAAGAGACACACTCAATGTCGATATCCTTCAACAAAAAAGATATGCTAGTAAAAGCAAAACACGTTCTTTATATAAAATAGAGTCAAATGATACCCATCCAGATTATATGGCTTCTATGAAACACTTTCAGCTGCTACTCACGAATCAAGATTACAGGAACATAAAGATGCTATCAGATCAAAGCTATAGGATTCATTCACCTGTTAAAAATGTAACAGCAACGTTGAAGGCTTTCTGGACAAGATCCATTGATCCTTCTGCATCCCAGATTCATCTCATACTCCACTTTAGATCTTCATCCTTGTCTTTTGTTTTACTTGTAATGCTACTTATTAGTTGTTCACCAGATCACTGAAATGATGCCAAAAACTAACGCAATGCTGGCCAAAGCAGGAGGACAAGAAAGGTGAAAATAAAATAGTGAGATATACCTGAAATTTCAGAAAAGAGAAGTTAGAAGTAGGGAGTCACAAAAGCCAGCTGAAAACCTTAATTGTATAATCATCTCTACACATCTGTAGAGAGTTACCACATATAAATGTGTAGTTGCACATGAAGAAAGCACAGTTGAGTTGAGTTGCCTCTTCAGAACTGGATTATGTGGTTAAAAATACTCTCCGATTGTCACACACCACATAAACTTTGTTACGGATGGCAATATTACTGAAACAGTTTATGCAGCTAGCACTCAGCTAGAAAAGATCATAATGAAGTAGAGTGTACAACCACACATCGCTTACAAACAACATCTTACAATTGTCTGTAAACAATATGAGCTAGATGGACATGCTTCCCAATAGCCTGAGCTTTTGGGACAAGGATGAGGATAACACAGGTGGGGGATATCAGACATATTCATATAGAATCCAATTCCTTGAAACCATGTCTTTTAATCAGGGCAATGAATCAATGGATAATATGCATCAGAGAGATGAAACAGAACTTAATTACTGGTAGAACAGAGTCCAATAAATAAATTGATGATTCCTCAATATGTAATTCTGGTACCTGGCCTCTGCTTTTTTCCAAAACCACTACAAATGTTTTAGCACTTAAACACAGTTACATATTTGCCAAACAGTACAATCTAAAAACAAAGGTGCTTTTAGCCGTCCCATAGGCAGTGCTTTACGGCTGTTATCCCATAACTGATAAGGATAATTTGAAATCAAACAATAGCTAGCAAAAGAAGTAGTTAGGAATGACCCATCTTGGAAACAGTTATATGCTTGGCCTAAAATTACATAAAGGGATTTGGTGTTACCTAAAGATGATAACGGCAGGGGAAAGGGTAGTGTTGCTAAGATAATTTGTAACTACATAAATTGAAGGCATAAAACAGAACAAATATGGAAATACAGAGAATACTTCAATGCATTCCATCAATAGCTTGGGCATCAATGGCAACAAACTCCACTAATTGTCTGTAAATCAATAGTTTTGGCTACCAATTCCTTTTCATATCGTACGATTCCCTGGTTTAGGATGGAAGATACTAATGAAATACATAATATGATTAAAAGAAAAACACTGCAGCATGCTCATTCTAATCAAATTCTTAACAAGATTTTTTTGCAACAAATTTACAAAAGAAATATACACATAAACAAAGTCCTGGAAATCAGCTACATGGGGTTGCATTTGTCCAAAAATTTAGACAGCCTAGAATACATCTAGATACTTGGCAGAATTACCCCCAATAATATTGCAGCTTAATGTAGGAATTGCAACCTTAAATTTTGTCTTGCTTCATGTCCTTTATATGTAATTTTAGAAAAGAAACAGTTGTAATACTGCAATAGTGCCACTAACAGACTAGAGACATAAACAGCCTTGTCATCTTATGTTTAAGGATTCATCTTGTTTCTCTCTTGTGGCCGAGATGAATTCGGTTCAAATTATTATCTCGATGAACTTAAAAGGTGCATTTTTCCGACCAGGTAGCTAACACCTACACTAAGCCTTTTTCCAAAGCATGCTTTGGATTCTATGGGCAGCAAGTTGGAGTTGTCAGTATATATTCTGCGGTTCTAGTGTCAACAATAGACTGTAAATACTCTTGCTGGCCTATGTTTAGGGATGATCTCTGACTACCCCAAATTGGCTGAGTTTCAGGTGAGTTTCTACGAATATTCATTGATCCTTTTATAAACCTATGCTCATTACTCATTGAAATCTGTTCAGTGATGCACGGTATTGCACACCATGTACAAAAGACAATACATTCATACGTGGTATATTTGAATGTCTTTCTTGCTTGCGTACTCGACGTAAAAACATGTTTGAGACGACTTAAACATTGCTTCCACCTAATCAATTAAGCAAATAAAGTCAATGCCCGTTTCACAATCCATCACAATAATTTTCCAAAGCAACGTTGTTTAAAATTGGTGGATGATGAAAGCAAATTTGACATAGTCCTGAGGAGAGTGATGAGGCCATCGACAAGTGTGGAGAGAGAGGGCATCCGAAAGGCGAAAGGTTGCCGTAGAGGAACGTTAATGCCCATATCAGCCACCAGCACCGCAGTCAACTCCCACAGCTTCATCTCTCTTCGACTTTGCTTTTACTCCCCTACCTTCCTATTACTAGAAAATTGAGTCATATTTTCTAAAAAGAAAATAAATAAATAAATCGAGTGATTTCACTCAAAAGAAAAGGATGAAAAATAAAAAATAAAAAAAAGTTGAGTGATTGATTTTGAATGTTTCTAATTCGGGCTAATGTGATTGGTTGATCGGTTCACATTTTGTGTTGTGATTCTATTTAGCTGAACCACCACTTGAAATGTCATTTGACATCATAATCATTGTTGTTTCAATGCAACTCATTAATACGTTAACATTTTATAAGGTAATATTACAGAAGACTTTAGTTAATTTGTTTTTATTTATCTAATCTCCTAACCTCTTGTGCTTGTGTTTGTTTGTTTACATTCGTTTTTTTCCGTTATTATAATTAGCAATTTTCTTATTTCTATTCAACAAGTTGTCAACTTTCTTCTTTGACCGGCCTTTGTTTTATACCATAGTATGCAGTCATTGTACAGCGCGAATCTCAACCTAGTCGGAAAAAAAAAAAAACTACACGTCAATAAAATTAACTAATATAACGGTAAATATATAAAAGATATCTACCTGACATATAACGGTATTCTTGCAACTGAGGGAGAGAGTGACTGAATTTTTGCAGCTGAAGTATGATTCTTTGTTGCAGAACTTTCTACACACAAATCACAAGACTTGATCCGGTACTGTTTATTGTCACCATTGTGGTGTCACATCTACAATTTTCATTTTCAAAATTAATGACTCAAAAAGCACTCTGCACAGAAAGTTGTCCAACACCAAGCTTTATCTCATAAAAGTATGATCTTCATGCCTGAGCAAATAGACAGGCATTCAATTTCAACCTCCAAACTGATGAGATCAATCCCCCACTCCCTAATCTTGTCTGCCTCATAATGCTCTACACTTCACTCTCAACTAGGTTCTTCCTGTCCGAGTAAAGAGAGAACAAGACTTGACTGCAATATCCAGATACACAAGATACTTCAGCAACATTGTAGTTGTGAGTATCTAGACCAAGAAAAAGAATCAGAGGAACTTCCTGCTTTCAATCATACCTAAAATTTTAGAACTGTACGTGAATCATAAATACCTACTCCATAACATCTGCATCTTCCAAGATCTGTATATATAGTTCTTTCTTTTCCATGTCTTTCCATGACGAATTGTGAGAAAATGGAAGTCAATTGTCTCCTGACTTCGGAGACCTCATACGAATTTCAAATCCGTATAACATAACGGCGCATTGGTAGTCTCAAAATGTAGAGATCTCCATAGAATATAAAGCAAGAGCATAAGTAAGACAATACGTTTCCTTTGTTTTGGAAGATGGAAGAATCCTTAGTTTCCAAATACAGAGTTCATCATACTTCGATACCAAGTTACCAACACCAGATAAACAAAACTTGATGTGAGCATCTGCATGTATTTTATACGAAATATAACCATATGCTCTAATTCCTATTTTGACATCCTTCAGTCGCTTGTTATAAATTTAAACTGGGCAGATTGTTCACATTGCATTCACTGCAACCAACATATACACTTTCCCAGAAGTAAAAGCTCAGTATCAAAACCCACAAATACAGTTGTAGTTAGACCTGGCTGGGCACTGCTCACGTAGTGAATATCCTGCTCGATCAGTAAAAGAAGTCTAAAACAAAAGCTGCACAATTTGCTCTCTCAGTTATATTCAATTCAGATTTCAGAGTTGCTTCATGTATGTGCTTATCCCAAATTTCTGCGAATGAATGAATCGACATATCACTAAGGGGATATCCACAAGAGAATGCAGAAGAACTGAAAAAAGAAAAACCTGCCACCAGCAAGCAGTATAAAGCACTATTTTTTTTCTTTTTCCTTCCCATGACAGATTTTGGTTTCAGATTGCAGAGACCTTGAACAAATTTCAAATGCTTATAGCAGTAATGCATCAGCAGTGTCTCCAGATGTATAGATTTTCAAAGAATTTAAGGCAAGAGCATGAGTAAGACAATAGTTTTCAGTACTAGAGATGAAAATGAGCAGAACTAAAAGACTGGCCTGTGTGCCAGGAGAGCATTCATTTTCTCACTAATGACATGTACTTTTATAAGTTTAACACAAGAAGTGATTCCATAGAGCTTCAAAACAATACCATTTACAGAGGTAAGGTTGGGAAAATCTGCATCAACAAAACCATATATCTATGTGCAAGTATACATATGAAGATCTTAGGATGTGTCAAGAAAAGGTTTTTGCTAGTCTTTATTCAAGTCATGGTGAGATGCCCCTACATTTTCCAGCCAATCGACAACTTCTTTGATGGTTGGTCTCTTAAGAGGGTTCCTGTTGACACACATGCAAGCTACATCAAGCACCTGCAGCATCTCTTCTTCAAAGCCTTTCTCTCTCAGGAGAGGATCAAAAACTTCCTCAGCTTTGCCCTCCTTCCTCATTTGCTGTACCCAACCAACCAAATCTCCCGATGACCTTGGTTTGCATACCTCAAACGGCCTTTTTCCAGTGAGCAGCTCAAGCATGACAACACCAAAACTGTACATATCTCCTCTTAAAGTGGCCACCCATGCTTGTCCATACTCGGGAGGAATGTAACCAAGGGTACCAACAAGCTCGGTTGTAACATGAGTCTCATATGGAAGAATCAACCGGGACAACCCAAAATCAGCAACATGTGCCTTGAATTTATCATCCAGCAGGATGTTGCTGGACTTGATATCACGATGCACAATGTGTGGCTCACATATCTGATGCATGTAAGCCAATCCAGCCCCTGCTCCCCGTGCAATCTTCAGCCGTGTTGGCCAATCTAATTGGGAAGCACCATCAGGTTTCTCATGTAACCAGAAATCCAAGCTTCCATTCTCCATGTAGGAATACATTAATAGACGAACACCATCATGCACGCAATACCCTTGCAGTGAAACAAGGTTCTCATGTTGAGCAGTGGAAAGTGCCTCAACCTCCGCCTTGAACTCCCTTTCCATCAAACCCAAGTCTCCTGAGAGTTTCTTAACAGCCAGATTGGTTCCATTTGCTAATGTTGCCTTGTATACCAGACCAAAACCTCCACAGCCAATGATGTTTGCTTGATTGAAGTTGTTGGTTGCTTTCAGTATTTCATATATATTAAGATCCTTGATTTCATTGGTGTTGGTAGGGAACACGATGACCAGGCTGGTATCCTTCTCAAGCTCAGGAGTAACAGCAGCAGTGGAATAGCTAGAGATTGTATCCAATTCCATCTTGTCAGAATCACCTCCTGGAATAATTCTTCTCTTAGACAACACCCACACAGCTAGCATTGCAATGATAAAAACAATGCCAAAACAAATAGAAGATGCAAGCCCAATCAGAAGGATTCTGTTTGACCTCCGACTACGAACTGGTGCTGATGGTGGAGATGCTGTTGATTGAGAGCAAGAGTGCTGTGCAGTCTGAGGGCCACATAATCCTGGATTCCCTTCAAAGCTCGAGTTGGTAAAAGTATTAAACTGACCTCCAGATGGCACGGGTCCCTGAAGATCATTGTATGCCACATTGAAGGAAGACATGAAATGCAAATCTTTGAGAGCAGCAGGTATTTCACCAGATAGTCTGTTGTGGGAGAGATCCAATTTCTCCAAGTTGGTGAGATTACATATCTGAACCGGGATGCTGCCAGAGAAGCCGTTATCACTAAGGTCCAACACAAGAATGAACTGCAATTTCCCTATCTCAATGGGGATATTGCCGCTAAGGCTGTTATTACCAAGATATATAGCTGGAGGGAGGCTGGACAGCTGATTGTACTGCTGATTAGTTGCATTTTCAGGCATCACAAATACTGGCAACTCTAGATTACTGCTCTTTGCTAGACTGCTGGCCTCTTTTGATGTCAAACCTGGCATCCCACAGAGCTCCTTAGGAAATCCTCCAGTAAGGTTATTATTGGACAAATCCATGTAGAAAAGGCTAGGCAGAGTAGCAAACCAACTGGGAATTGGACCGGTTAAGAGGTTAACTGACAAGTCCAAGACTTCAAGTTTCTTAAGCTTGCCAAGCCAGGTAGGAACTTGACCTGTGAAATTGCAGCCACCCAGGGCAAAAACCTGTATATTCTGAAATCCACCAGAGTCTACTAGGCTTTCATCATCCGGCAAGGGTTCATTCATAAAACTCTTGGATAGCACCAGAGTGGTCAGATTCTTACAACTCCTTAAATTTTCAAAAGCCCCAGCGGCATTGCTTAAGAAGTTGTTAGAGATGGATAGGAAAGCCAGGGACTCTAGTCCACCTATTTCAGCTGATATCTGGCCTATGAGCCGGTTATTAGCGAATCTAACTGCTGTTAGTGACTTGCAAGAGTAGAGGCTTTGTGGTAACTCACCAGTGAAGTTGTTGTTGCCAAGGTCGAGTGTGGTGAGGCGTTGGAGTGTAGAGAAGTTGAAGGCAGAGAGTTGTCCAGACATATAATTGACCCGCAAATTCAAGGTGGATAGATTTGTGCAGTTGTTGAGAGATGCAGGCAAGGCACCTGTGAGGTTGTTGATGTGGAGAGCTAGCTGTTCCAACCTGAAAAGGTTACCAATTTGGCTTGGTATTGGCCCCGCCAATTGGTTCGAGTAGAGCTCCAGCACCTTCAGATTGGTTAAACGCACAATGCCATCACCAATGTGTCCTGCCAAGCGATTGACAGGCAGAGAAAGCTGTTGGAGATCAGCAAGGTCGAAAATGTCATCAGGGAGAGGAGCAGACAGATTATTGAAGCCTGCCCGGAAGACTTGGAGCTTCGAACAAGAACCGAGTCCGGTGGAAATTGGGCCACTGAATTTGTTGAAGGAGAAGTCCAAGATGGTGAGGTTGCTGTGATTGCTACCATTTTTGCAGAACTCAGAGATGGGAATGGAGCCAGCAAAGCTGTTATTGCTGACATTGAAAGTGGCGAGAGAGCCTGCAGCGACGGATGGGGTGAGGATCGAAGATGGGATTGTTCCATTGAAGTAATTGCTTGACAAGTCTACAATCTGAAGCTTGCTGGTTTCGTTAGATGAAAGTGGTAGATTGCCATTGAGCCGATTGAAGCTCAAGTCCAGAACTTGAAGGGATTGAAACAAACCATCGGGTAGAAGACCCGAAAGATAATTGTGGGAGAGATTAAGGTGGGTGAGAAATGTGAGGTTTGTGATAGCTGGACTGATCGGACCACTTAATCCTCTCCCTGGCAGGGTTAGACTGACAACTCGATCATCATCGGGGCCGCAGAGTATTCCTTCCCAGAGGCAACAATCAGAAGAAACAGACCAATTCAACGGGGAGGAAACCTTGAAAGATAGCTCCAAAGACAAAAGAGCATCTTGATCCACTTTGTTACAGACAGCAGAGACAGAGCAAGGAAGAAGAACAAGTAGAAGCAGCAAAACGAAAACCCATTTAGTAGAAAAGATCAGTTCCACTCTTGGATATGTTGGGACCTCTGGCTCCTTGTCGTGTTTCATCGGAACAAGAGAAGAAGACATGAAGAAGACTAGGCCGGGCGCTGAGTCTAAGTCACTCATTTTACCAAACACGTCGCCTTCATTTTAATCAACCCCCAATCAATGGGGCACCAATCTATATGTACGTCTGTGAGGGCTAGCTAGCTACCTGGTACAGAGAGATTGACTCAGAGAGAGAAGGAAGGAGAGGGAAGGGGAGAGAGAGGCCAAGTGACGTTGACATGGGCATAGAGAGATGATGATAATGATAAAAAAAATCCAATGGGGGGGGAGAGGAAGAAGCGTTTACTTTTGTTGTGGGCGGCCGCTGGTGGCTGTTGGTGTTGTTGTTGGACATTTTCTAATCTTGCAATCATGATGGGGATGATGATGATGATCGATTCCTCTGAGCTTAGCGTGTATAGTAGGATTAGGATATTCACTTTCTCAAATATTCTTTGAAACACTTGGCCTCCTCCTCCCATTATTATTTGCTTCTCAAACAAACAACAAATGGGGAATTGGGGATGGATGGATGGATGGATGGTTGCTGCTTATTCAAACCCGGGTCCGGGTTGCAGTTGTTGGACCCTAACCCGGATTCAGATGGTCGAAGACCAAGAGGTTGCTGTGTTTGGTAAACGATGGGATATGGAATCTTCTGTGGTGGTTTCGTGACTCGGGCGTTGCATTGGTCAAAGGTAGGAATTGGAGCGAGGACTGGGAGAAAACAATTGGGCAAAAAATGGGGAATTTGCAAGGTTGAACTGAACACAGAACAAGTGTCTGACCAAAAAGGCAAAAACAGAGAAAAGAAGCCACAGCTGCAATGGAGGAATTTATCACATGATAGAGTAGAAATTCTTATTCCACAGTTACTAGACGTGTAAAACGTTTTTAACAACCTAATACCACTTACTTTTGATCAAATTGACAATTTGTCAGTTTATCCCCATCAAAAGTAAAAACTGAAAAAATTTCAACAAATATTTATAAATATATATTTGAGAATGATTACGAGACAAAATGGATCGCTTTAAACTCATTCATTGTCTGTCTTTAATTCATATCCGACCAAAAAGATAAATTCTATTTAAACTCTTCTAACGGTGACTAACTGACACGTGGAGCATACAAACACACTTTTTTGTTTCAGCGATAAAAAAAATTGAGAAATCCTTATAAATATTACGGATATAAAGGCTCTAAATTCAGTATTTAGTCATTCTTCGTAATATCAAAATCTTCCTTCAATAATGAAAGAAGTTAAAAAAAAATTTTAAAAAATCATGTTATAAGGCCACTGCTTGCACTAAAATTACCACAACTGATCAAATAGAAGCCGCCCTATTAAAATGAAATTAAGTTAAATTTTGATGGATAAATTAAAAATAACAACCAAGTTATTGCTGCTTTGTTCTTAGAGATGAGATGGTAAACATTTTTTTTTTTATCGAAATAGGTCAGCCCTTTCATTAAATTCAGCAAGCAATACAAAAACGAAGCACCCCTATAGGGTCGACAGAAAGAATCGTTCCTCAGAACCTCCTGAAATCCCTATTCTAGAAGAATAAAAACCCAAAAAAGTCCACAGTACACACTCATTTTTTAGGAAATCTACGCACCTTTATTCTAATAAAAACCAAGAAACCTCGAAGTTGACATAATGAAACCAACTAAGGCCATAGAGACCCACTTCCTCCAACCCCCCCCCCCCCAGCAAAAGGGTAATCCAGCCCACTTGAAGTCCTAGACCAGTGAGCCCAAGATGAGGCCCACAAGCTAGTTCAAGGCCCAAGAGGCCCAACCACTCCAAAAGCAGGCCCAAAGAGTAGGGTAAACCAAAGCCCTAGCCCATTGAACTCACAAACATCTTTCCAGCCAACAACCACCAGTTGCGCCATCGCTGACGCTCGCCATCAGGGCCGCCGCTCCAACATCTTCGACCTCCAAACCACGAAGTCGAACGAACACCGCCTTGTCCGCAGCCACTCCCCGACCTAAGGCCGATCACAATCTAGGAAAACCATCGGGACATCCCACCACGCCATCGGTTGCCCAAGCAGATTTAGACGGCAATTTGCCGCAGTAGGCATAGAAGCCGCCGCAATCACCTCCGCCAGCAGATATGTGAATCAGCCCGCCGCGCTGCGCCTACCAATCACCAGCACAGTTCGTCAAAACGAAATCACTGCCGATTAGAAATCTTCCACCAAGCCAGATCCGGTTAACTAGAACCCAATCTCCATCAATTACAGCAAATACGCATCCCCTAACCGAAGATAGAGTCTGACGAAAAGATTTGTCACCTGCGCAACCCGAAGAGAGAAGTAGATGAGTAATTTTGTCGCCTTCGCTTGCCCAAGAAAGAGAACGGCGATATTTCTCTCTCTTGAGAGAGAGAGTCAGAGTAGTATTTTCTATTATATTTTGAGATGATAAACATTTAATTATATGAGCGAGAAATTTAGATCCTTATAATGTTTTTCAAGCCGGAGGTTTAGCTTTGTACATTGATCTTCATGCTACCTACAAGTTGGTTACAAACTTACAATAAACTTGATATTCAGGGAGACTCCAAACTATCAATTGATTGCATCCAATGATAGTGTGAAATCCCTTGTGAAGTGAAGACAGGTCTTCGTAATACCATATTCTTCATGAAATTTTTGACATCGTAAGAAGATACTTGAAGGACAATGCAGTGGCGGATGCAATGACAAATCTTGGACTGAAGATACTAGGATTTGGTCCAATTTGATTCTTCCTTCACGTTTTATCTTCCTACACGTTTTATTTTGGTTAAAAGTTGCTACCGTGAATTTTTGTTCTAGTTTTGTCTTCATTTATTTTGTAATAAGAAGGTTAAAAAAAAAAAAAAAAAAAAAAAAAGTTGGAACTCTTGCGGTTTAGCCACGCGATGGCAGTAGATTCACTGTGAACAGAAGGTCATTAATCAGAGAAAGATGAAGTGAACGTAGATACCTAGATACGTGGGTCCATTTCTGATAATGAACCTAGATAATTTCCAACCAAGTACGACTTAACAGTTTCATAATCCTTATTAAGCTTCTCATTAAGAAATACAAAGCATAGTTATCATCTATTCACATTATCGATCACTAATCACGAAAAATCACTGTGATTAGCGTGCACTACTCACAGTTCTCTACGTGCAAAGTCAACTTGGGTATCATGACCCGCAGTTCTCTTTAATATTAAACTTGAATTAAACGTTAGGAGACAAATATTTTTCTGCAAATAGATTGATTACCAGGTTGGATGCACCAAGTCAATATCATATGGAAAACGAAAAAAATAATAATAAGAAGCTAGTGGGGAATAATCAAATAAAGATTGCAAATGTCAAACTAAATAATAGGCATCTGAATGTGATCCCACTACAAAGAAACACCTCATAGATTTGATCATTTCATAGATATATCTTAATGTGAACCAACTATTGCTCTTGATCAATAAATTTTTAAGACATCAATTTCTTGTGAATTGGGGTTTTACTTTGGTTTTTTATGCCCACTAGGAGATGGAGTGAATTAAGCATATATGCTTTCATTGATAAAATGGGAGATGTTCAAAAGGGTTGCTAAAGAGGGGTTTTCAAGGTTGACAGGGATGTTATCTTGCTCCAAGAAAGGATTGTGTTAACATCTTCTATATTTAACTGGTTTTTAGCACCATTACATATGTGTGGATATGAATAACTAATTTGTCCGATAGATTATATCATAACGATGTTCAGAATTTTATTACTAAGAATATTATAAGTGCTACATCACTATACATAAAGTTGCAAGCCTTGATACCAATTGTCAAAGGATTTTATATATGTTGAATGCGCTAACGTGTAACTCAAAACTTAGTTAACCTTAGTGCAATATATACTGACTTGTCCGGATAGTCAATGTTCAATGACCTTTTAAAGGAATACAAACATTATTTGAGGAATAAGTAATTATGGAATACCTTATGTCCTAACTCCTAAACAAGGTTAAGTCTCATACCCTTAACAGTTGGGCTGACCATTGTCGACAAAGTGACGAAGATGTAAAGCATCTTCAAAGATAGATCGGTGCGCCGATCAAAAGTAAAGGACCCGACCAACCCTAGATGTTTGTCACAAGAGGAGAGCAAGAAAATATTTATAGTTAAAGGTCCTTTATTAAAGCTTAGCTTTAATCATATAGCCTCGTACCCGTGCAATGCACGTTTGATTGGTGAAGCAAGGAAGAACGCCAAAGTTCTTCTGTCACACAGTTCCTCAATTTTTACATATGTTTTGTTTTTTTTTATATTTTTTTTATTATTATGAAAACCATTTTAGAAGATTTTATTATTAGTGCTTATCTTTTATTTGCAAGAGCATTTTAGGTATTTTAAAATTTAAAATACTTAAACACTCTCGGCTTTCTGCTCCGCAAAAATAGGAGAGAATTAGGGTTGGAAAAAAACACAAGGGTTTTTTGTCGCCTGTCCGGCGGTGCCCTCACACTGATGGTGGCTTCCAGCCTCGTTGGTGTATAATGGGTGTGGCCGGACGGGTTTTTGTTTGGTTGCGGCGGGTGGCGGGTGGCTATCAGAGTTTGAGGGTGCAACGCCTCTCTTTATCTTTCGCTCATACGTTTTATGGTGGAGTGGGGCTGCGTTACAAGCGCGTGGGGGCTCAACGCTGGCAAAGGACGGCGTAGTCGATTTGGGTTCCATTGCTTGGAGTCGACCACAAAGCTGTCTGGTGCTACATGGCGGGCTGAAACGGGATTGATGGAGCAACGAGGTTTGGTTTTCTCGGTGGGTTCGCAAGGTGTAGGAGTTTCTGGTCAAGGGAGGAGCAGGTTGGCATGGTGGGAGGATGGTTCTCGATCTCTAGTCTCCACTGAGATTAGATTTGGGTTTGGTGGCTACGGAAAGGAATGGTGGGATTTCTTTCTAGAGTGGGGTTGGCCGCGCCTCTATCCTTGGCCTAGATGCTTGAGACTTGGATTTGAGCTAACTGACCTTGCAAGCTCTCATCTTATTGTGGCAGTTTCCGGGAAGCTAGAGTCAACTTTGAGGGAACGGAAAGCGGTTCGTTGCAGCTTTTTCTTTTGCATTAGTAGGTTTTTATTTTTTGGTTTTTGGTTAGGTCTAATAAGTAGTCCTTCCTCATTTGAGCGAGGGTTTGTTTGTCCTGGTTTAGTGATTGTGCCATTGTTATGGTGTCATCTCCAGGGACTAGTTTTAATTTCGATGTTTTCTTGTTGTCAATGTAATGGGGAGACGCCCCTACACGTATACTGGCTGTTTTGGTATATGGTATTGGAAGGGGTTAGTCTCTTCTTGAGGTTGACTGTAAGGATGTATCGGGACTCTTGGGATAAGTTGATGGTATGTAGCCCAGAAGAAAGGGTGATTTATGTGGTTAGAGTTAAGCTCCTATCGGCTCATGGTATCTGTAACCGCTGGTTCTATATTAGGGGTATGAGTATGTTCTCTTCTCTAGTTAGAGTAGTTGGGATTTATCGGAGTCATCCCCGTCGTTGTAATATCTTGGATTAATGAATTTTCTTCTTTTCTCAAAAAAAAAAAAAAAGGGGAAATGATCATTTACCCGATTTTAGGCTAAAAATTGCCCACTTGCTCCACCAACTGTTTTTTAACCCCATTTACCCAAAACACTCTAAGGGATTATTTCCCCTTTACCCAATTAATTCTTTTTTATTTTTTTTTGAGACTTTTTTGCCCTCTCATTCTTTTTCACTTAGAGGGAGAAGTCATCCTCCACCTTGCCGGCCTCCGGTGACCAGTGGCAGGGCGCCGGCGACCTGTGACAGGTGACCGGAATCCGGCGACCGGTGACCGGTCCTTAATAATATCCAGTAACCATATTATTGCCCCACAGTAATCATATTATTGCCCCCCAGTAATCATATTATTTCCTCCCAAATTCATATTATTTCCGTCTAGTGAATTGTATAAAATCCTCAAACCAAAATAAATACACTATAGGTCACAATTGATCATATTATTGCCCCCCAATAATCAAATTATTGCCCCCTAGTAATCATATTATTGCCCCCCAGTAATCATATTATTGCCTCCCAAATTCATATTATTTCCGTCCAGTGAATTGTATAAACTCCCAAAACCAAAATGAATACATTATAGGTCACAATTGATCATAGTATTGCCCCCCAGTAATCATATTATTGCCCCAATAATCATATTACTACCCTCCAATAATCATATTATTGCCCTTAAGTGAACCAAAATGAATACACTACAGACATAATTGATCAATTTATATGTTCAATTGTAAACGTTCACTTTTTTTTTCTTTTTTTTCATTCCCCATTCTCGGAGCTCTTCCCATCGAGATCAGAAAAAAAAAAAAAAAAAACCAGCGAAATCAGAATAAAAAAAACCAACCAAATCAGAAAAAAAAAACAACAGAATTTTTCTCCGGCCACCCAAAGTTCCCCTGTGGACACCCATGCTTCTCCAGCCCGATTCCGGCACGATTCCGACGGGGCGAGGTCGCGGATCTTGGCGCTGACCCCGAGGAGGGAAAACACTAACAGACCTCCGGCATCATCTAAGAGAGACCTGGTGTTGGGAGACGAGCTCGAGGACGGTCATGGCGCAGAAGACGACGTCTGGCTCTGAGACGGAAACGAACTCAGTCAACCGACGCCGGAATAGCTGATCGAAATCCGAGGCAAACAGAATTCTCGTCTAATCGCCGCCGGGTCGGATCGAATTCAGTCGCCTGTGATTTATGAATTGGAGGACCTCGGGCTCGGAGACATGGACGAGTAGAGATCCGGTGGGCTGATGTCATGGGTTGAGTCGCCGAAGGCCTGGGTTGAATGCCGGATTTCAGTTGCAGAGGGAGAGGTATTTGGGCGGTGTTGGGAGAGAGATAGAGCGAAGCCGAAGATGGGGCGCGGCACAGAGAGAGAGAGTCTGAGAGGATAGAGTTAAATAATAGGGGCAAAACTGTCTCTTGGTGTTAGATTGGGTAAATGGGGTTAAAAAACTCTTAGTGGAGTAAGTGGGTAATTTTTAGGCTAAAATGGGGTAAGTGGTCACGGCCCCAAAAAAAAAAAAAGGTATTTTAAAATTTGGCACAGAAATTGAAGAACATAGAAGTTTCCCTTAGTTCTTCAATCTTTTTCATATTTCTGTATTTTGTGGTTTTTAATTTTACCATAATAACCTCCTTTGATGATTTTAGGTTAAGTTTAATTTTTAATTTGAAAAAGAGTTTTAGACATTTTAAAATTTAGTAAAACTTGTGACACCACAAATAAAAAATAAAAAAAAACCTGTGATACCAAATAAAAACTCTAATTTTCTTTTTTATATATAATGATATGGAACTACGTATCAAACACATATCATTCATAAATTGTAAATTAATATGGCTTGATTGCCACATTACTTTGGATAAAAAGTCAATTATACGCATCTACTTTTCACATCAAGTTCTCCAACATCCGAGTACATTCCACAAACTTCATCGAAGACTAACAAATCTTGGCAAATTATGATTTGTCTAGGAGTTTTCTCTCTACAAGTGTATGACGCTTAAAGGTATATTGATATGGATTTTGACCATAGACATGACTTATGCAACAATGAGTCTGATACCCTGCAAAACGGATCTACAAAGTTGGAAGAAATTCTTGATCAATTACCAATCAAAGCTCAGTGGTTATGCACTAGTCTTGTCACGCATGCTTGTTTATATTTTTGAAATTCAGTAGTGGGTAGTTATTTGAACAAAAAAGTTGTGTGGCCTGTGACTTTGAGACCCGTTTCCTTTAGGCCTGGTTCTTCTTAGCCTAGAGAGCTCCCTCTTTGTAAGCTTTTAGGCTGCTTTGGGCTCTTACTGAAGTTTTTTCGACCCAAAGAAACAAGTGGAAAATTACACACCAGAGGTCTAGAGCACTTGATGAAGTCCTCCTGAAGCTAAAATCTTGGAGCTGTCCATTCAATATTCAATTCAAATCTACCCTTTCCTACGTGGAATATAAAATTAATAATCCATCAAACTATAATATATCCTATTTTTTATCTGTCATGTTGCTTCCTTAATGTTCATTCGTTATGTTATTTTTCTATAGATTTCAAGGAAATGGAGCATGTAGTGGCTCCAGTCCATACAAGGGAAAGAGAGGTGTGACAAATTATAAACTATATATGTTAGAATGTTACTGAATGTGTCTTTTTCAACTCTATTCATCCAATCGAACAGGTTTTACGAGTAAATTTCAAAGTTATCGTATAACAAATATTTCAATGGCACAAAAAGTTACTCTTTTTTTTAGTTGGAAATGTCATCCATTATGCAGCTCAGCAAGCAGTACAAAAACAATCCCTTCTATTGGGAGTGACAGAAAGAACCATTCCGGAGAAACTACTACAAATTAAGCCACCCCTAAATAAAAGAACAAATTAAACTAGTAATCTCCTAGTACACCCACCTTAATTATAGGATTAAGCTCAAAAAAAGAAATTAGAGCCCCAAGGAATAAAATAAAAGTCTCGACAAAGGAGCAAACGAGGTCTCTCTTTTCTTTGTGATCTCTCCCACTCAAAGCAAGAAAAAAACAGGCACATCATTCTTTCGTGAAAAAGGATGCGAACCTAAAACTAAATCTAAAAATAAAAACTTACAAATCCTATGAGCCCAAAATAACCAAGCTCGCAGAATCCAATTGACCCAGTTTGGATAAACCCTAACAGGCCTCAACCAAAACCAGGCCCAAGAAGCCCACCCAATGCAAACCCTAAATGAGAGGGCTCCCTCCGCCACAACACCACAGTCGCCACTAGTGCCACCGGATCCGCCGTGCACAGGGAACTAAGCGCAACCCCGCCACTGTAAGCAAAAGGGTGTAAACCAAGCGTTCCACCGCCGCAATGCTCTTGCCAACCACCTCCTCAGTGCTTAGACGCGAGAACCAGATCGCTAATAGAGTCACCATCCCATGCAATACAAGTAGCACTATAACTGCAGTACAAACCACCAAAACTAGCCGTTGCGAACCAGCAATAATTCAGGGAGGCCCAAACTCTTCGTCCCCAAACACCATCAATGCCGACTGTGAAATTCTCACCACCAGTGCCAGCCAGACGACCTTGATCCAAGAACCAGACGCCCCGATCCGCCGCAGACCACCACAGATCGACACCATCGGAGCTCAGCCATGAAAACACAATTACCATCCTCGACAGCAACCATAGGGATCCTTGTCCAAGGCGGCACTCCAAGCGCCAAATCGAAAGCAGCAAAAAAAAAAAAGGAGACAATTAACCACAAGGCTAGCTATGGTCATGATCGTCGACGTTTGGAAATTTGAGAATTTTGTCGAAAGAGGGAGGTAGACGAAAAACCCTAGCAGGGCGCTAAGTCAATAAAATTTACTTTAATTTGAAAGAGCTATTTAATATATTTAGACAAAATTAAGTTTGTGATTTATATGCTTATAGGAAATCCTAAAGTTGAATTGCTTAACAATATGCAAGCAATTTAAATAGGATATACGTAATTTCCAAGGGATTAAAAAGGGGAATGAGAATGATGAATAACTAGAGTAGAATCTGTCTCAAGCCAGATATGATTCCATTGGCGAGCCTTGGCAAACTTTATGGCTTCAATTACCACTAATAACTCCACCTCAAGAACATTTAGGGCCAATACATTTGAGGAGAAGGCTCCCTTAAATAGACCATTGCTATCTCAAAAAATACCACCAAAGCCTGTATGATTCTCCTCCTGAAAAGACCATCAATGTCTACCTTTAACCATGGTGCTGGGCGGCATTTCCAGCATACAGGAATAAATATGGGAGCTCGGGCATTTAAAGGTGATAGCCTGAGTACCGAAAAGATGGGAAGTGCAGTTGGGAGTGCAATCCCGGAGAAGTCTGGAATGCGCAGGCTGTAAGTTTCAGCAGCTGACAAGGGCTGACGTGGCACGAGGGGAGGCACACAATTACTCAAAGCAGGGGCAATTGGTAATTTCAAAATCGACGGTCGTTAGGGATTAAAATCGTGGCCGTTAAGGTAAAAAATGTCTCATAAGACGACAATATAGCATTTGAGAAACCACCAGCCCACCACGTCCCTCCATTCATCTTCTATCAAATGAAGCCCCTGTTGATCAACACAGCAGGGAGAGTGAAGGAAAGTGGTCGATCAAATATATATCGAGAAGGTGTTCGTGAAGATCAGTTCGAACGATGGTGTAGTCGAAGATCAAGAAGGCGATGAGGAAACTTTCAAATCTCACAAAATTATGCTGGAATAACGAATTTGCGGAAATCTGACGAATTATCTCATCCCAATTTCAAGTTTTATTAGATGTGAGATTACTAGGTAGAAGTGATCCTTGGTAATCAAACCCAGAAACAAGGTTTGTATGAGTGGAGTGTGTGCAAGTATAAATGGTTACGAAATCTATCCCATTTACTCATAGATAACAGGTTGTAACAAAATCTGTCACGTACCTTTGGGTGTTGGATTTGCTCACACAATCATCAATTTTGCTGAAATGGAATTTGGGTATAACAAAACTTGGATATAAGCCTGCAGAACAGCTCTACAACGACCTTGCTTGATTACTTCTGAGAACCATAGGTAGGTGATTTCTATACCAGAATTATGAGGACAAATTGATCGTGGGTGTAAATCATTCTCGCCCTTTGTTAATTTATATGAATCAAATCAATTTGATACCTTGGAATCAATTTAGAACAACATATGAATTAACTCAATCTCATCTCCATCTTCTTTCTACTAGTTTGTTCCAATTATAGTGAAAATGATGGATCAAATATGGAGATGTGTAAGATATAATCACATCCAAGTTGAATTGTATGACGTCGGAGATTGAAATGACATGAGATATTGTTTCTTTGGTTTTGGATGCTCTGCAATTTTATCAGGGATGGGTTGGATTTATATCTCTTCTTTAACCTCCATCTAAATCAAAACCAAACCCAAACTAGCTATGCAGACGAATGATGTTATAGAAAGGACCTAATACAAGGAGAAGAAAGAGAAGCCAAAGAAGAAGAAAAGTTGAGAGAAGAGAACTAGAGAAGGGGAAGAAAGGAGAAGCTGATTTGGGAACCAAAAACGCTGGATTTGGTATAGAAAAGAAAGAAGACAAAAAGTGAATCACATGAGTAGAACACTAGAACATGAGGCAATATGATGAATTAAAAGATGAGGACATGATCAATGTCCCCCTCTATCTGTGAATAGGCTACAAACCCATCGATTTTTTTACCGCAATGCTCGTAATTTTTAGCTCATAACATCCGTCAGTGGGCAATTACCGATTACCCCAACTTATACCAAATATGTGGATATGCTTGCGCCACCTATTCCCTTGTCAGTGGCTGTAACCTACAGCCTGCGCATTCTAGCCTCCTCCCTAACATCATGTTCATATGTTTATATGTATACCTTTCGGATATTTTTCCTTCTCCATAGATTTAAACGATTGAACCGTTGAGGTCCAAATCCAATGAGTACTACTTAATGGCCCTCGCTCCTTTTATGGTCATTTTCCAAAAGCTACATTTGTAGCAAATATTATGACCTCGACCTCTATCCATGGCCTATAGAATACACTGAATTTAGCGAAAATCGTCCAAACAGTGTCTGAACTTTTCCGGATTATTAATTTTCATACCTATATTTTAAAAAACATCAAAATGGTACCTGACGATTTAAGCCCAACCCAACTTCCGTACCTAGCAACAGTAAAATCGTTAACCCCGTTAACTTTGGAGGGGTATATTCATCATTTCAGTATTCGTCCTCCTATTTCTCTACAACTTCAAACTTTGTTCTCTCTTCTGGTTTCCTTCTCTGCACCATCCTCGCATTTGGACCAAATTCTTATTCTGCAGTCTCCCCATCCTCAAAATCTAAGCCATGAATTCTCTCAACCCACCTTATATCATTAAACACTGCTAATGCTTCTCCAAATATCCTGTTCTAAGAATAACAATTGATCATCGTTGTCCACGAGATCAAATCCCTGATGGGCATTTGATTAAACAACAAAACTGCAGACTCCACATTACCAAGTCTTACATAGTCCTCAATCATAGTATTCCAAGTAGCTGGACACCTTTATATCATCTCATTGAACAATGTTCTTGCTGAAATCATATTCCCTACACGGCTACACGAGTATGAGAAGAAACCACTGTAGTCCCCGCAAACCCATCTCTCTCAGGCATTTGATCGAACACCTTCTGGGCTTCACCAATTCGTCCCAGCTTCGAATACAAATCAATCAAAGCAGTCTGAACAAACACTTGTGAATCAAACCCATTGAAATGGGCGGAAATCCCAAATCAGATCAACCAAGAAAAGTGAACTGATGATGCCCATTTCACAAAGTAGGGTTCTTGAACTACTTGGATTTTCTGCCTGGAATTGAAGGGCTTGAGGGAGACGGTGGCGTTCCTATGGATTTGAATGTTGCTTCGGCGTCAGAGGAGGAATCGTCGGCAACGATGGTGGCGATTCTGGCGGAGGAGTCGAAGCGGCGCTCGCCGCGGACGTCATCCTCGATTTCTTGTTGGACGCGGCGGCGCTGGTGTTGTTCCACCGCGAGAATCAGACCTCCGTGGGCGGGCGCATCTGGAGAGGGTTGTGGGCCGGGTTCGGGTTTAGGTTCACCGGTGGCGTGAAAATGAGGCACGAAGTCGAGACAGCGCTTTGTCCTTGGTTTGATGAAGCATCAATTCGAAGAAGAAGAAGAAGAAGAAGAAGAAAGAAAGAAAGACATGGCAATTCCAAACCGTGAGTTAGGCTGCACAGTTCGAGCCATGGCCATCTTTTTTTTTTTCTTTCTTTTTCTCTTTTTTGAAATACATGAACTACCAGATTTACTCCTCCAAAATTAACGGAGTTAACGATTTTACTGTTGATACGTACGGAAGTTGGGCCAGACTTAAATCGTCAGGTACCAATGTACCATTTTGATTTTTTTAAAAACATAGGTATGAAAATTAATAGTCTGGAAAAGTTCTGACACTGTTTGGACAATTTTTCCCTGAATTTATAGAAAGCATAAAAAAAATATAAAAAAAACAGAGAGAGAGAGAGAGAAGTATACAAAGGAGGAGGCTGGAATGCGCAGGCTATAAGTTATAGCTGCTAACAAGAGGAGACGTGGCGTTAGGAGAGCCACAATTTCGTACAAATTAGGGGCAATCGGTAATTTTGCATCGATGGAAGTTAGGGGGTAAACTGATGGTTGTTAATGTCCTAAATTATGAGGGACTTCTCACAAGACGACAAGATAGTAAGTCGTGTTATTTAAGAAAGAAAATCCAAGGGTCCTTGACCTAAAGCACCAAAATAATCAAAAATTATCTCATTTACACTAGCAATAGATTTTTGTTCCCACATACACAATTTAACAACAAATGACTATTTTGCCCTCAAATCAATTAAAGAATTACAATCACTGCCATCAACATCAATCTCTCTCCTCCCGATCTGGAACTCCCTCCCCCTCTCTTTCTCTCTCCTCCCGATATGAAACTCCCTCCCTCTCTCTCTCTTTCTTCCCCTCCTCCCCCCCCCCCCCCCCGCCCTGCAAAGCCTCGAAGCTGACTGCGCCTACTACCCGACCCGGGCCGCCCACCACGGCGTCGTCACCAATGCCTGCCTCGCCCAGGCTCAGGCCCCCGTCGGAGCTTGGAGCTTTCTTCGCAGTTAGCGACATAGGCGGCCAAGCTTTTCTCCGGCGGCTGATGTGCTTATATTTTCCAATATTTTTGTGCTTCTTAATCTTGGTTTTTATGTTTAGTTCTCCTTATTTATGGTTCATTTACTTAGTTTAGTGTGTTTATAGGTATGAAGAGCAAGGATGAGAAAAAGAAGGAAAACGAGAGGAAAAGGATTGAAGGTGCTTTGCAATCCTAAAAACTGAAGCAGCTTCTGCAGAATGGCTAACTTTGAGGATTAAACTGTACTGATCCAGAGACAACCAGAAAACGAGCCTTATATGCACGGAAAGCCCTGAATGTCTAGTTTCTGGAGAATTTTACGGTTCGTGATTTCGATATTCCTAGAGAGAGATATGGCAGTTTAAGTACAGGCAGTTCAGTCGATACGCGGATTTGTGATGTGTTTCCAAAGGCTCGAGTTTTCAAGGCCTGAATGACTTAGCAAAATTCTGGAAAAATTGACATAGCATTATGGACCGTTTGAGAGCCCAACATATGTTTCCTTGGAATTTTAGAAGTGCCACATCACCTTTCTTTTGTGCTAAGTTATTAAGGAGTTCCAGAGGCCTAAAGCAAGAAGGAAAAGTTGCATCTTATAAAAGGAGAATGTGTCAAGATGAAGAGGGACCATTCACCATCAGATTTTCACCAAAGAAGGCTGCTGCCATCACGTGTTCACATTCCATCTCCATTCAACAAGTTCTTTTATGTTTTTAAGATTTTCTATTATGTTTTCTTTGAACATGAGTAGCTAAACTCCTTTCCTAGGGCTAGGATGAGGCCCTAGCATGATTGTTTACATGTTTTGATATTCAATTGATGGATTATTAGTTTCTTTTTAGATGAATTCTTAATCTCTGCTTGAATTGTGCTTATGTTAAAGTTCTATTGATTCGCGACCTTTAGGGCTTTGCATCTAGTTATCAGAAGATGAATTTGAGGCATAGCTGCAATATAATTCATATTAGCTTCATGTGATTAAGAATTGTAAATTACATTATTACTTGAGAAAGAATAATGATTTGCTTGATTTCCTTGTTTTCTAAAACGTAATGAATCCTGCATGTTAAATTTATACCTGAGAAGGATAAACTGCATAGTTAGGATATACGACCTTTACCCGAGAGGGAGAGAATCATGCACTTAAGGAAAACTATGGTCTAGAGTACCTGAGAAGGACTTAGATACGGGAATTATCATCTGGAGAAACGAAAGAATCCATTGGTTGGTTCAAAACGTAGATAAGATTGCGTGTGGTTGATTCCGACACCCTAGGCTCATCATCATATTCTTACTTTTAATCATTATAAACTCTTTTCAATTTCTTTAGATTCACTTTTTAAGTTTTTATTTTCAAGTTATTTTCCCATTATCAACAACTCTTTTCAAAACCGTGAAAATCATAGTCTTAGCTTGAGTCATTGTGTGTGTCTTAATCAATTTGTGTTTCTTGTTTTGTGTGTTTTTGGTTTTAATTAATTTAGGTTTTCATATTGTGAATTGACTTAATATCCTCGTGGGAACGACAACCCCTTCTCTTCCATTACTATACTACATCCACCCTGTATACTTGCAGGAATTCCATCAAGTTTTTGGCGCCGGCTGCCGGGGATAATTTAGTTTAATTCAAAATATTTGATTCCTACTTTAATTCTAGTTGTGTTAGTTTGATTTGTTTTTCAAAATTCTATTTAGTTTTTGGAGTCGAAAAAAAAAAAGTTGTATTAAAATAAGTCAGTCCAGTTTTTATTTCTTTTACGTTCTGGAACTGTTTTGCAAAGCTGATTACGAACTGACATTTTCGTATTTGTCAGGGAGTGTGATACATCACCGGAAAGCTACACGAGTCTAGTTTCCAACGCTCCAAGCAGATCATCATTCTGAGCTGCGAGCTAAGAGATATTTGAGAAATACCAAACAATACGTACTCAATCTGCGCGGAAATCTGAGAATTTTTTTGTTTCAAGCTGCAAAGAGTAAATTTTCATGGCTTTCCCTGTGTATTATTCCGAGCAAGTATACCACTCCAACACATATTCAATGACCGAACATAATTCATATTCATGGGATGATCCTTCATGGCCACAACAAGAACCATCTAATAGCAACTTGGGATCCAATACTCAATTATAGTCATCAATAACAAAGGATCTGGATCTCAATGGATCTTTCATTCGATGGAATACTGAATAAGGTGAAAACTACTGAAAACAACGGCCCAATCGATTAACGCGATAGTATTAATGATCGGGTTCACGAGGTCGATGCGAAACAGATCTAAATCCTTGCCGACAAGGGTCCTAGGCATTTCTGGAATTCATTCAGTTTTTATGCCTCTGGAGTAGGGCTGTCAATGGGTCGTGTCGGGTCAAGGTATTTGTCATGTCGCAAGATACAAACACAAAACCAACCCATTTAATAATCGTGTCAAAAATTTAAACCCAAACCCAACCTATTTATTAAACGGGTTACCCGTTTCCAACCCGCTTAACCCATTTAATAAATAGGTTGTGTCGTGTTTGACAAAATAACTCATTTAAGGGTTAACAATGCGACCCATTTAACTAAAAAAATGCATAAATTGATTAAATTCACTAAAAACTCTACAAGACGAAGAATATAAATAATTATATATAATTCATAAATAATTAAATTCAATAATTATAAAGCAAAATATTTCAAATTGTCTAATCCTATGATCAAATACTCCCAACGTCTAAAATTTCAGGATGAAGTACAGCATAATCGGGTTATACGGGTTCACTTCGTGTTGGCGGGTTGACCCATGGCCGACCCATTTATTAAATGGGTCATGGCGGGTTGACCCATGGCTGACCCGCTTTTTAATCGTGCGGGTTCAACCCGCTTTATTTCATGCGGATTTCGAGTCGTGTCATCTAGTCGTGTCGAAATTGACAGCCCTACTCTGGAGAGTGGTTTGTGGTTGATGATAGGCGAGTGAGGAGAGGACGATGAAAGTTTTTTTACCCTAACAAATAACAGCGCGTGTAATTATCAATATTGCCCCTCCGTTATAATGTCTGTTGGTTGCGTAAGTTGCAGCTTTTGTATTCCAGAGTTCTTCGTTAGTACTAGTAACATTTGCTCGCGCTTTGCTGCTGGAATTACTATTATATGTTACTGGGATAACATTACATAGCAGAATATTTTTGTTGTACACCTTCATTAAAGGATGATTAAAACATGTTACACGAATTTCTCAGTGGAATCAATAACTTCAAATCAAACTTGCTATGTATTGTCTAATAATGCAATAGAAGAAAGACAATAATGAGAACCGTTTGATGGATGTTGGCTTGAAAATTAGCAGTTTGCCTTGTTGTTATAGAAAGACATGAGCAGCTACTCACTACCTCTACACGAAGTAGAATGGTCTGCTTAGATATAACCAAGGCATTTGTTGACTCTGCCAAAGACAGTAGAAACCATGGTCATCAAATGCTGAGCAGTCAACAAACTTGCAAAATAGTGTCAACATTAATAAAAAACACATGCTACTGAATCAATTCAGTGCTAATATTTACAGTTGGATCAGATTTTCAGTGGCTAAAGTTAGATAAAGAAAAAAGAAATAGTAAGGAGAAACAAAGAAAAGAAAAACTTGTCTTTGAAAATGATTGAATGTTAGAAAAGAAATTCATTTGATGTGAGAAAGAAGATCGCAAATTCAACTAAAACATAGATTTAGTTAATTGACTAACCTAGAGAGCAACCTCTTTAAGTAGAGATCCTCAAATAATCTCATACTTGAAGCTGTTCTATTGTGCTTCGCTGAATCAGTAAGCGAAGAGAGAAGAGTGAACCCCATCAGTGTAATGTGGGCTTTCCTTCGTCATTTCCTTTTTCAAAACGCATAATATTCTGATGCAGAATCAATAATCTTATGGGTTGGAGAAACTACAGTAATATCTTGCTTATTTGTCTTTAATACATAACTTTGAATTGGGAGAAGCATTTCCATGCCAAGGCTTAAAACTAAAACAGAGTTCCACGTCTTGGCAACTCATACCTTCTAAGTAACACAGTCCAATGTCCATATACAGATGCTTTGCAAGGTCCTTTTCAATATCATCTCATATTCCCTTTACGTTTTTCCTATATCATGCACAAAAAATCTAGCAAAACTTAGATAGCAATAACAGAACTCACCAAACTTAGTGAACAAACTTAGCTATTGTATACAAATTACCACAAAGCACAAATATAGTTGCAGAAACTGACCACTCTGGCTTGTTTTAGGCTTCCAAATAACCTCAATGCAAGCTTTTTCAGGATTTTCATTCTTCTTTGTCCCTGCTTTGGGTCGATAAACTGCAGCAAGAAATTTGGTACCCCCTATAAAAATCAAAGACCCAATTAGAAAACAAACTCAAATTCAGAGCACAAAGCCCAGAAAGAAAGAGAAAATATTGAACAGAGAGAGGGACAATTTCTGGTGTAAGTCTGCAATGTTATCAAAAGTATAATAACAGATACCAATAGCTGCAGTGATTAATCATTTTATCAATCAAGGAGAGAAACCTTACATAAATTTTATTGATTTCATATCTGGTGGCAAACTGTAACAGAACATATATCTGGAATATTAATTTTCATAGCTGTATCTCCTGATCTTCTGCTTGCTTTTTGTCACCTTTGGTGACCTACTAAAGGGATTTAGATAGGGTTCAGGTGTGCACGTAATTTTTCTTTTCTTAAGACACAGTCTAAGTAAGTGAAGAATTATGAATCAATATAAAGAATTACCTGTTGAAGTCCTTCATTGTTCAAAATAAATTGTGGTCATAGCCAATCACTATGACGTGCAATTGGTTTCCGTACTGGTGGTACAGTAAGATATCCGACTTTAGGATATGGCAGAGGAAGCTGTAGAAAAGGTAATAACAAAAAAATAGTTGAGAAATAAAACACATAACAAAAACTATCAAAATCAGCTAAAAAAAAATTAAAATTCGAAAGGAATTAGGGACAAAAAAAAAAAAAAAGGAAAAAGGAAGAAAATAGAGAAATTAGTATGTCTTTACCTTAGTAGCATCCTCACTAAAAATCAGAACTTAAAACCTGCATATACTGCAGAGAACCCCAAAAGCATTGTCAAAGTCGTAGTCCTCAGTTGATAGTCTGATGAAGAACCTATTATAAAGAGAAAGACAAAGAAAAGTTCAACTTAAAAATGAATTAAAGTTATAACCTGTGGCACTGAATTTCCACTATTTAATACAAACAATGCTTTGTTAACTATATGATATATAACAAATACTGTGGTCTTCATTTGTTCTCTTGATTTCACAGTGCGAAAAAGCTTTGGCTTCTGTAGATATTCAAAAGCTACAACAGATACTTTAATTAACAAAACAAAGAAAGAAAAAAAGCTTTTTGTTTTGATAAATTGGAAAATTTTGGTAATCAATCATTTTGAAGATAACAGTACTTAATTCATTCCAATCAATCTCAAAAACCAAAATATCAGTATCTACATTTCGATACATATTTTCTATACTTAAGGTTCAAATTTCAGAAGGAAAGAGTTTTGGATGTATTTGAGTATGAGTAATAGTACATAGGGCAGTATTACATATTTGAGTATAAATAGACGGAGGCTCACTCTCAAATTGAAACCCTGGAACTTTGACTGCAGCTGCTGTCTTTGCCTTATACCTGCACAAAAGGGTTCATCAAAATTAAAATCCTTTAGGAGTTGACAAAGCACAAAGAAAAAGTGAATGTGGTGCTAGTGTCGCAGATTGAAGGAAACTTAATTATTAACATGTGCTTGGTATCAAAGTGTGGCCAACAAAAAATAAAAAATAAAGTTAAAAGCTGTGAAGAGGTGGCGACATAGAAAGATCAAAGAAAAAGTGGTGACGGTGGCTGAGAACCCAATTGACCTCGTACTCAAATGATGAGGATGAGCTGAGAACCCATGCTCATTAAATCGCACACAAAGCCCATACCGAACAAAATTGACAGAAAAAACTTATCAATTGAATCAGTTATCTATGAATCAATTCAAAACAAAACCAATCACATGAACAAATCAGAGCAATTGAAGCATGAACAAATCGATGGAAAAAAACAATCCACCGATGAACAATCCAAAACAAACCCAGACATGAATTCGCTTGTTCAAAACTGATAATATAGGACCACAAAGAGTGAATTCCTAAAGAAATTGCATTGGGTACATGAGATAATGGGCAGAAACAAAGAAAGCAATTCCAAATCCACATATCAAAAGCAACGAACCGAGCTCTCTCAATCTCGCTTATACGGCTGCAGAAGACGGTGGCACGATTGGGATCAACGATTTGGGTGTAACAGTAGAAGTCGCTGTGAACAGATGATTCTCGAAGAAAGAGATACAGTCGAACTGTCGAAGGTTGAAGTCGGTGCAAGTGGAGGCTTCCCGAACAACGATGGCAGCGCCGTAAGTTGAGGGAAAACAGAGGGCAAAAGCGTCATTTCCCACCCTCAAGATGAACAGTAAAATGAATAGTGCATGAGTTTTTTTTTTTTTTTTTTTTTAGAAAAGGGCGGTGCGGCAGACCTCAAGCCTTGATAGCCTTAATTAAAGAAACTGTCGAATACAAGGGGGGGACATTGAGCCTAAACCCCTGATTACAATAAGTAGAACATCCTGAAATACTATCCTGATTTTCTACTAAATGCTTGTACTCAACAAAGCACCAACTAGCAAATAGCGCTCTACTGGCGACTCTATTTGCTTTAACTGCATTAACGCAGCGGTGACACAACGGAAAGATAACTTGATCTGCAACCCGACTGCAGCAAAGCATAACTACCATAGTGCATGAGCTTTAGTATATGGTAAATGTTACTCTAGAATTTAGGAACTTTAATGTCAGGTTCTAATTGGCTAAACAATAGTTCCTCTCTCTCTCTCTCTCTGGGCCACTAACCAGAAATGCACCAGACATTTATATTTCGAACAAATTATCTAGCACAGTATGTGGCTATGTGCCCTATTAAGTATCCAAATCATGGAGGAGTGAAACTTGTGTAGCACGTGCAGCCACGCGAACGGTTTGGAAGCTGTTAACTTCCTTCAATTCAAACAACCATTCAACCTCTGAAGTAAGTACTCAAAGAAAGTTGGGTACCCCCTTCCCGATTCTGACATTTAGTTTGCACCCATACAAATAACTACGCCAGTACGATTCCATATGCACAATTGGATGAGTACTGTAATTGGATTTGATGTGGGGCGAGTGTATGCATGATCTGATCGACAGCAAGTTTGGCATGAAGATGGGTGTGCTTGGTCCTTGGCTTCTGTGCGGGTTGCTCTTGCTCCTTTCCATAGTTGAAGGCCATGTTCATTACTATGACTTTGTAGTAAGTATACCCATATCTTCTCCAGTTTTCATTGTTGACGTGGCCGGCCCTGAGATCGATTCGGGTGCTCCTGGCAAATTATGAAATCTCGTTGTTCCATGCACATGCCTCAAGTGGTTTATTTTCAGTCAGTAGTCAAAATTCTGCGGTAAGAACTCAACACTAAAATCAGGGGAAAATGTTGATGTAAGATGAAACTGAAAATTATTGAAAAACTTGAGAAGATGCATACTTAGGGAGATACTCCGAATCTCCGATGCATTAGGAAACTTCAATGTTTGTTTGGCTTACACGTAATACATCACATAGTAAAATAAGTAAATACTTAAATTCGTGTTTGCCGGTGGAAAATATGGCTAAAAACATTTCTTTAGGGCATCTGCAACTCTTTAGTCAGAAGTCATAGTCACAAGTCATTTCATGAATTTGATATCCTTAGTGTCATTAGTATTCATTTAGATATTGCATCTCCAACCCCCTTTAGTCAAAAGTCATAACATTTTTAGAATTTTAATCATTTTAGACAATTATTTAACTATAATATGAATTTATATATCATACATAATTATTTTATATAATATATCGTCATTAATTAAGTGGACGATAAGGTTAGCATAATATTAATAGATGATGGGGCCCACCTCCTCTCCCACAGAAGCCATTTTGGCTTTCATGCTACAAAGCTTTATCAAAATGACTAAGCTTTTGACTCAGGGGTCATTTTGACTACATTTTCTATTGGGTTGGAGATGCTGGATTTGGATTGAGTAAGTCATTTTAGCTTTTGACACTAGGATTGGAGTTGCCCTTACATACACACACATACATATATTAAAACGAGAAAAGGGACTGTATCATTTTTATTTATATAATTGTGGATGTATTATAAATTCGTGAATTTTGGTATTATAGACTTCACCAACCATAAGATGTCTATCATACCCTTTAAACTAAAAAGTGAAACTAATAAGGTCCATAAGAATGTCATCCCAAAAGGTATTATTGTAAAACATAAATAAAAAAATAAAAAAATATGAAAAGAACAAAATGAAGACGTGTAAATGAGATCTTTTTATTTTTTTAATATTTTTTTTTTGTGAAACTCACCTAATTGCAATTGTTTTTAAATTTTGATGTAGCTCAAGGAGGCCAACTTTACAAGGTTATGTAATACTAAGAGCATGCTAGTAGTCAACGATAGTTTTCCTGGACCGACCATTCGCGTGCAGAAAGGAGACACCGTCTATGTCAATGTCCAAAACCAAGGAGACTATGGCCTTACTATTCACTGGTAATGAAGTGGTGACTAGTCGAATCACATGTTGTAACTATAGTCTACGATACATTTGAAGTACCAAATTTTAAGGCTATTATTTTCTAGGTAGGCATGGAGTACATCAACCAAGAAATCCGTGGTCAGATGGTCCAGAATATGTCACACAATGTCCTATTGAGCCTAAAACAAATTTCACTTATGAGGTTATATTTTCTGATGAGGAAGGAACACTATGGTGGCATGCCCATAGTGATTGGACTAGAGCTAGTGTCCATGGTGCCATTGTTGTTATGCCCTTAGAAGAGACAGGTTTTCCATTTGCTGAGCCCGATGGAGAAGAAATAATCATATTTGGTATGCATGATCAACTTCACTCTAGCCACAAATTTCTATTTTTGATTGATAAAAATTTTCAGTATGCTGGTAACAAAGAAGTGACAGTAAACTGACAAAACCATAGCCATAAGGAGTGACATTAAACTGAGAATAAGATGGATTTTAGTTTACACGGTAGTCCAAAGTGGTTGTATTATTAATTGTTTTTGCTCCATCTGTTATATTTGCAGGATCTTGGTATTTAACTGAACGTCTGAACGAGGTGGTTACTGAGGATGTCGAAGAAGGTCTTGACACTCCTCGGTCTGATTGCTACACCATTAATGGACAACCTGGAGATTTTGGCTGGTGCTCAAATGGTATTAAGTTTCTGTTGAAGAGATCTCAAATTCAAAAAGAGTGTTTCTTTATGAGATAAAGTAAGAGATAGCCGCATGAAATGATCGGTTGGAACGTACAAAACGTTCCCATAGACCACATATCCACATGTACTTGGTTCTTTGCCAAAACAAAACTTTGCAGCATCAAAATCAAGTTCCTTTTCTCCAAGTTTAGTTCAGTTTACTTGAGCAAAAGCTTGTAAAACAGTGCCTCATGTGTGTCTGATATAATGTGGTTGTTGTTTTGCAGAAAGTACACATCGCTGGCAAGTAGAGTATAACAAGACGTATCTTCTTCGTATTGTCAATGCTGTGATGAATGCAGAACTCTACTTTGCCATTGCTGAACATACACTCACTGTTGTTGGTATGGATGGATCATATGTTAAACCCATCGTGACCGATTATATTATGATTTCTGCCGGACAAACCATGGATATTTTGGTCACCGCCAACCAGCCTCTTGGCCGATACTACATGGCTGGAAGACAATTTGACACCGCTAAGTCATCCATTGAAGGCTATGACAAGTCAAATGTCACAGCAATTCTGGAGTATAAAGGCAATTACTCTCACTCGGTATACCCAATCTTTCCATCCACCCTTCCTGCGTTTGAGGATTTAGAATCTGCGGTAAAGTTCACAAGTCGTCTTAAGAGCTTAGCAAGCATAGACCACCCTACAAATGTGCCACAGAATATAACTACCAAAATGTATATGACGGTTGCGATGAATAATGGCACCCTTATTAATGGTGGTGAAGAGATCAAATTTGGCCTTCTATCAAGTTTAAACAATCTAAGTTGGGTTAATCCATCAACAGATGTGCTACTTGCCTACTACAGGTATTTACTTGATCTCCAAACTTTCTGTTTTGTAACATATACTTCTATGGATTAAGAAGAAATGGGGAATCAGGATTTATCTAGGAGGAGAAAAACTGAAATAGACTGGGATGAGAAAGATTGAGACTGCCGATAACAATTATAATTCTGGTATATAATTAAACTAAAGTTCATTCTAGAATGTCCCTAACAATAAAATTCCAATATTAGCACCAATGAAAGCCATAGGTTAAATAAACGGACCTGATGAATCACTGCCAAGAGAAAATAATACAATGATTAAGACTAGAAATATTCACCGGCCCATTCGGGTGATTCGGCATCAGATTTTCTAATTTGAGGAACTTCAGGAATATCATAAAATGCATAATCTGATTTGAGGAACTGCTTTGTAGTTTAATCACATCATATGCAACCTACATTTATGTGCAGGAACATGAGTGGATTTTATACTTCAGATTTTCCTGATTTTCCACCAGCAATGTTTGACTTCATATCTGATTATCTGGCTCCTGATAGAACTATTGTAACTGTCAAAGCAACTAGAGTCAAAGTGTTAGAGTACAATGAAGAGGTGGAAATTGTGTTTCAGGGTACTAATTTGCTTGATGCATCTGAGGATCATCCAATGCACTTGCATGGTTATAGCTTTTATGTAGTTGGATCAGGTTTTGGAGATTTTGACAACGAGACAGACCCTGAAGGGTATAATTTGATTGATCCACCAAAGTTAACTACTGTTTCAGTCCCAAAGAAAGGGTGGGTTGCTATCAGATTCAAAGCCAGTAATCCAGGTATGTTTGCTTTCGTAAATTATTGGATTTGCATAAGATTATGAGGTTATAGCTTATCATGTGTGCCTTATAATGGCTGATAATATTGAATTATCTGTTCGGTTTGTGGTAGGGGTCTGGTTATGGCACTGTCATTTGGATCGACATTTCAGTTGGGGTATGAACACTGTGATGATAGTGAAAAATGGGGGCACGCCAGAGACGAGCATACGCAGACCACCTCCATACTTGCCTCCATGTAATGGTTCACCTGCCACCGTGTTCGAGCAGTTTCACCACAAATTCAGCAAGACAAGTAAATAGATTTTGAATATGATATATAAGCATATAATCTATATATAGCTATGTTTGTGTGTGTGTGTGATCTCTATTATTGTTATCCAAATCATAAGAGACTATAGTTTTTCATTTCAAATAAAACCATCACGTTGAGTTTGGATATCTGGACTCAAATTTGATTGGAATCAAAGGATACAATCTTGATTATCCCATAAAATAGAGCTTAATTACTTCAAATGAAGATCAGGATTCAGGAGTTCCTCCGGCAGGAAGAACTAGCTACTATCCTAACTTGGCCGTGATCCAGACTCCCAGAGTCTCTTCTAAAAGTATTGGTATGAGGGAGCCATGATCTTTTGCTTATCCGCTGATGGCTTCTTATCGGATCCTACCGGCTTCATATTTCTTCCTGCACAAGGACAAAGCGCCACCTGCTTTCGAGATGGCATGGCATTGATTCTTTTGCCAATTGTGGTATACAAATTTCATAAGAAAATCTCTACCTTCTTTTTCCCTTTTTGCTATGAAAAGGGAGCAACTTATTATATATATTAACACTATCAAAAGGAGTTGAGATTAACCAAATGCAGTCGACTTAAGTTGAAACTTCAAGTTGACTGCATTTGGTACAAACCATAAAGTTTACTACATTTATCGTCGGACTACAACAAAGAAACTTACAAACAACAAACATACAATACGATGAACTAATCCTCGACCAAAAATGGATCACTCTGTTGACCATGTAATTAACTCAACTTTGGTGCTTACAGCACAATAGTCAAATTGAGGAGACAAGTTATAGTACTGTGATGTTTATCATACACTCAATTTACATCTATTTGAACAAAAATTACAATTTATATGAATTAAAATTACAACATTGAGAACAGAGTTACCATATTCATTTATACTATTTACATATAATTAAACAAAAATTACAACATTGACAACGAATTTGTTCAAAAACTTGTAACAAGGTCGTATGTGATGTAATTACCATTAATAGAATTAAGATTACTCAAAATAGAACTCAAGGTTACCACTCTGACAACAAATTTGTTGTCACATTTATAAATGTGTGTATCACATACAGATATGTATTATAGAATTTTCCCAAATTGAGACTCATTTAAGCTATTGAGAATAACATGCACCAATTTTCTTTTTTCTTATTCATTGTTTCTTGTTAGTCATTTTAGGTACGTCTGACAACAAATTTGTTGTCACGTGTGTATCACATACAGATATGTATTATAGAATTTTCCCAAATTGAGACTCATTTAAGCTATTGAGAATAACATGCACCAATTTTCTTTTTTCTTATTCATTGTTTCTTGTTAGTCATTTTAGGTACGTATGAGCTTACCGCAGCTACTTTGATAAAGAGAAGACTATACGGACGCCATTGACTAGTATCTCTTATCCACAGTTGACACTTACCTATAGAACTAAAACAAAGGAGAAAACTGATACAATGCAGATCGTAAAACAGAACATATCCGAATGGCAACTTTCAAGTTTCCTATTTACATCCTGGCTTTATGTGCAGGCTTTCTTATTCCAAGCAGCTGTCATGATGGTTATACTGGGATTCAGAAAAAACATGCAGCCTTGTTCATCTTTGGTGATTCAGTATTTGATGTTGGAAACAATAACTACATAAATACAACCACTACTTTTCAGTCAAATTTCTGGCCCTATGGGGAATCTTATTTCAGATACCCAACTGGCAGATTTTCTGATGGGCGTCTAATCCCCGATTTTATAGGTAAATTTAACTTTCCGCTATTTTTATATTCTTCAACACTAGCAATGTTTTTGAAAAAAAAAAAAAGATTGTGAATTCGAACTGATGCTGCAGCTGAGTATGCAAATTTACCTTTTATACAACCATACTTACAACCCGGGTTCGATGACTATACTTATGGGGTGAACTTTGCTTCTGGTGGGGGTGGTGCTCTAGCTGAAACATATCAAGCATTTGTATGTGATCTTGCTTTAAATTTGCCTTATCAAAACTTGATTTGAAGCATCTAAATTTGTACTTGGTTGGGAATCAAGTTGAATATTTTTATACCTTCTTCCTCTACTTTAAATGATAAGCATGATGGCATGATGAATTTCTTGTTTTTAGGCCATAGGCTTAAACACTCAATTGAGTTATTTCAAGAATGTGGAGAAGCAATTGAGGCACAAACTAGGTGATGGAGAAGCCTACATATTTCTTTCTAAAGCTGTTTACCTAATTAGCATTGGAGCCAATGATTATTACACCCCACTTATGAAAAATTACAGCTCGACTCAAGATGAAGAATATGTTGGCATGGTGATTGGCAACCTCACAGTTGTGATCAGAGTAACATATACTACCCTAGCTTCTTAACTATACCTATAAATAGTCTATGAAACATGAAATGTTCTATGATGATTAACAATAAAAGAAAGAAAAAATTAGATGAATTAATTAATTCACATGATTTTGATGCGGCAGGAAATATATAAGGTAGGTGGAAGGAAATTCGGGTTTGCAAACGTGTTACCTCTGGGTTGTTTACCAAGCTTTAGAATAAAGAATCCAGAAAACATTGGAGCCTGTATGAAAGAAGCTATGTCACTGGTGAAATCTCACAATAAAGAACTTGCTAAAGTGCTCCTAAAGTTGAAGAGCCAGCTCCAAGGATTCAAATATTCCAATGCCGATTTCTACACATACCTAAGTGAAAGAATGAATAACCCATCAAAACACGGTATCCATAGTCAATCAACTCCTACTCTTTCTAGTTCTGGTTTCTGTCATTTGTTTGTAATCTTTGTTTTTGTTATACAGGTTTCAGGGAAGGAAAAGCGGCATGTTGTGGCTCGGGTCCATACAGAGGACATCAGAACTGTGGAGGGAAGGGAGGTGTGAAAGAGTATGAATTATGTGACAATGTTACCGAATATGTTTTTTTTGACAATCATCCAACTGAAAGGGTTTACCATCAAATTTCCAAGATATGGTGGAACCAAACTCCAAATGTCACAGGGATTTACAATCTGAGATCTCTATTTGAAGTTTAGACTCTCACTTGCTGCTTTGCAGTCACTGGGAAGTATTCAGTTATTATATATGGTTGTGTACGTAATATTTATTGCATCTTGGGGTACTATGTTGATTTGTTAAGGTCAGGTTGCTGATGGAGTTGGTTTTGGTTGTACTTGCTTCCATCAGGTGCTTTTACAAAGACATATCTACTGCTCCCAATTGGATTACTTGCATGTTCGGCCATGCAGTCTTACTCTTTTCTTGCTTTTGCCTAATTTTCCTTTTTTGATTTGTACAAGAGATGGGGTATTACTTTGTTGGTCCTCCTATTCTCTTTTTCCTTTTTGTTGGATATTGTATTTTTCTTGTTATTTAATAAATTAAATAAGGGAACGGGCGGTGGGGTTCCAAAGTGTGGCAGACTCTTCACCTTCAGGTTTGAGGGTGAGACTTGATCCCTACATTGTTCGCTTCCTATGAGCTAGTATCGTCTAATCCCTTATTTATTTAAAAAAAAATGTGGATATATTTACTTTCATTAGAAATTGAGTGTTTTCTTTCTCTTTTTGAGTAATTGTTTAATATGACATCTTTTTAAGCATACACAACTTGGAAGGCCTAATGGTGACTGAAATTAAAAGGCCCTATAAAATACATTTGAGATGGAGAAAAGTAGCATTATGCAGGAATGGGAATTTTTATCTTCCAAATCTTTATGCACTAATAGGGCCGACCCTGAGGTGATGTCAGTAGTACAGCCGCGCTAGACCTCCGTTTTCGAGAGGCCACCGATCTATATAGCAAGTGCATATACATCAAATCGATAAATGTGCTTTGGTTCGCTTGGTAAGGCGCTGTGACCTTTTATTTCTCATCTTTTATTTTATTAAGAAAATTTTCTTCTATTTTACTCTTTTGTGAAAGAAAAAAAAATTATTACATTTTTCTTTTATAATACCATTTTTTCTCAAGTACTTTCATAGAAAGCTATAATTAACAAGGTCACATTTTGAAAAATTTCACACCATGTCTAGTAAAGCTTAGGACCAACCGTACTACTTATTAGTGAATTATATGCAAGTCATTTTAATTCTATGACCGAAACTTCTACTATATACGCATAATCCAACGGTGTGTGAGCCCCTACAATCAACGTACAGTACAAAGCCCATGCAATGCTCAGACATTGTTGGATCATGTGTTTATGTCATACACACATGTAGGGTAAAAGTTCTCTAATTTGACTACTTGCCAACATAACCTTGATTCCCCAAATGTGTTATGCCCTGCACCTAGAGTTACTGGTTTATTGGTCATTTGAACGGTAAATGACGAAATCTTTATTTTTTACTTTTATTTCGAACATTTAGGGGGAGCTCCAGAGTTGACTTTTTTTTCGCTTTATTTTTCGAGAAAATTTTCTTCATGAAAGTTATAGAACACGTTAAACCTAGTTCGTGGACATGTGGCATGCTAAAATCAGAGTTCATATGAATAAAATATAGTCTACAGAAGTTTAAGTATTTCGTCAGAATTTTTGGAGGCAAAATGGGCTTTTCCCGTCATTCTAGGATACTCTAGCAGTTGGGGATACCTTTTTTTTTTTGGGGGCCGTTCACCTAGAAAGAGGCATGACTGGTTCCGACCTTGTGTGTGTCAGTGTGTGTGTAAAGATCATTTGAGGTTCTGTTGCTTGCTATTTTAGATGGGATGTAATTGAAAAGGAGCAGTTTTCTCTTAATTAATAAAAACTTGGCAGCTTGTTTAAAAAAAAACTGTAAGATGAGAAATAAAAAGTCATCATAATGATTCGTTTTAGGCGATCGAGCTTTTTTATTATGATGGAACGAATGCGTACTTTTCATTTCATTGATTTGTTTGCAAGGGGATGCATGTAGTTCAATTCCTTTTAACTTACTAGTCCACGCGTGCTCTGTTGACCGAACTACAAGTCCTTCAGATCTCCTTGACAATGCTATGCGACTTTTGATACATACATATTACTTTAGGCAGCAATGTAAAATCTCATATTCAGCTGTAAACCCAGAAAATTTACAATGATATCTCTGTATCTCTCAAAATTCTCTCTGTATATCTCTATGATAATATATAATGCGATACCATGTCTGTTAGTAACTGTGTGGGTCTTGGCCCAACCACCAGATAATTTATATTATTGCCTTATACGGTATAATTGTAATCTAACTGTAGGGTCGACTACTATCCTTGCATTCACCCTCTACCATGCACTCCCACGAGTTCATCTACTCCGATCATTGTAGATCGGCCATGACCTATATTTTAATGACATGTTTAAGTTGTATGCTAAAGCACACGCTATTCCGATGCACATAATAATTTTCAACTTTATAGAGTCATAATTTAGGGCCTCAATGAGACCTAAAACTTGTGGCCTCAAATCCTATGTGTCATGTCATGTAAGTAAATATAAATTTTATTTTCAATTTCACATAATAAATCTTGCCACATCATATTATTGCAATACCAACTTTACCCTTTTAAATTTCTTTTTAGATGTGGGAATGAATCAATTACATTAAAGAATTAATTTAGGTGACGAAAAAAAGATAAGCTATTAATTATGTATTAATTTAAGAGATATTATAAAAGTAAATTGAAAATTGGAATTAGTCTACTCATTTCATTTCATAGTCCCTTTATATAGAGAGAGAATTACAACGGAACGATCAATTACAATGATGACATTAAATGGTGATTGATTGGTAATCCTAGCCTTGCTGATTGATGGTAATTGCTAATTCCTTGATTTCCTCTCCGTCAATCACTTTGACGAAGACACATAATGTGCTTTTCCTTTAACAGATATGTCTTTCTTTGACAAATATTTTTCTTCATTTAACTAAATTCTTTCCTATAATTTTTCTTTCCAAATAGCATCAATATAGTCAAGATGGAGTGGCAATTTATCCAAGCAATGCTACTTAAGTTGGATTTCGATTCTTCTTGGGTGCAGATGATTATGAGTTGTATTACACAGGTTACCTATTCTATTCTTTTTCAAGGTGAACCAACATCAAAAATTGTCCCAACAAGAGGTATTAGGCAAGGTGATCCTTTGTCACCTTACCTATTTATTCTTTGTGCAGAAGGGCTGTCTGCTTTGATCTCAAATGCCATTCAACAAAATGTCATTGCTGGTCTTAAAATGTGCCCCCAAGCTCCAACTCTTCATCATCTTTTCTTTGCAGATGATAGCTTTCTTTTTAGGACTACTACAGAAGATGAATGTTACAGTTTTAAGGGCATTCTTGACACCTATGAAAAAGCCTCGGGTCAGAAAGTGAACTATCAGAAGAGTAGTGTGGTGTTTAGCAAGAATGTTGATATGGCTGAGCAAAACAGATTAGCCTCCATCTTGGCTGTTGAAAGAGTTGATGAGCATGACAGGTATTTGGGATTACCATTGAGAGTTGGTAGATCAAAAATGGCTATTTTGAGTATATTAAAGAGAAAATCATCAATTGGAAAGCAAAAATACTCTCTTGTGCAGGGAAAGAGATATTGATAAAAGCAGTGGCACAGACAATGCCGTTGTATGCAATGAATTGTTATCTATTGCCAAAAGGTCTTTGTGATGATATTCATAAGCTATGTGCTTCTTTTTTCTGGGGGGACACTGATAACAAAAAAAAGATACATTGGAGAAGCTGGGAAAGGTTGTGTTTAACCAAACAGGAAGGAGGTATGGGATTCAAAAATCTGTATGCATACAATCTAGCCATGCTTGCAAAACAGGGCTGGAGAATTGTTACAAATCCTCACGCACTAATTGCACGGTTATACAAGGCCAGGTATTTTCCTTCTAGTTCTTTTTGGGAAGCAAATTTGGGAGACTCACCATCCTTTTCATGGAGGAGTATTCTAAGTGGCAGACCTATATTGAAGGCGGGAGTACAATGGAAAATAGGGAATGGGCAGTCAGTAAATATTTGGCATGACTGTTGGATTCCTGCACACTCTCAAGTACACATTCAACAACCAGCCAATACTGAGTTTCAAAAGGTGGCAGACCTTATCAATGCCGACACCAGAGAATGGATTTCGGCATCTGTATGTGCTCTATTTCCACCTGATATAGCAGAAAAGATTTTATGCATTCCTCTTGGCAGACGTTCTTGTCTTGATCGTCTCATTTGGAGCCCAGAAAAGAAAGGGTTCTATTCAGTGAAATCAGCTTATTGGATTGCTCGTGAACAAGTATTACAAAATGCCCTCACCTCCACTTCAAATGGAGACCCTTTCAAGGATCTCTGGAAACAACTTTGGCGAGCCAAAGTTCCTATATTGCTTCACAAGCAATGTTGTAGATTTCTTATACTATTTTATATATGTGGCATAGGTTATATTGATGAAATATTTTTAAATTCTCAGATATGACTTCGAGATCACTTGTTTCTTGTGATTCGTTTGTGATTTTTTCGAAATTGATATGAAGCAATTTTTGGCATGGTCGCATCTTATCAAACTTTCGTCATGTTTGCATCTTATCAAACTTTCGGATATGTATTTATAGTGTAAAAAAAAAAAAACCAACAGCTATAAAAAAAAATTCAAAAAAAAATTCAAAACCAACGGCTATATGTAAAAAAAATAATAATAATAATAATAACCCTACGGCTAGATAACCCTACGGCAATCAGTCACCAGAATCCGGTGAAGTCTCCGATGACTCTCTCTCTAAGTGACAAAGAGGGAGAGGATAAAATTGTCCTAAAAATAAATAAACAATAAACATTTTATTGCCCCCCAATAAACATTTTATTGTCTCCCAATAATCTTATTATTGCCTCCCAATAAACATTTTATTGCCCCTCAATAAAATGCCAACAAGACGATTACAACAGTTAAACATTAGTACAGTCAGTCACCAATCTATAAAATCTACCAAACAAATACTATTCTAGTACAAAAAACAAACTTCCCCTCGAATTTATTTGGTTGCAAATCTATATATATGGTATGAGACGCCGACCTAGTGGGTCTTAGCCATGTGGTACCCAAGGCATTGAACAAAAAAAGAAGGTGCATATATAAAAAGATCCAAAAACAGATGTAAAAAGGTAGAAGAAAACTTTTGAGTCTAATTGTGCTTTCTGTACCACTTACAGTACCTTTTGGTTTTAATTGAATAACTTGATCGATGATCTCCAAGTTTTTGTCTCAAAGTTATTGCCAAATAAACAAAGTAGGGACTATTAGAGGCATATCTCCATTTTCTTAACTCATGTAGCATCACGACCACGCCTTCATTTGAACTTCGTCAACGGTGACCGTGATTGGCACATCTGACTTGCTAGGAAGCTTGCTGCCATATGGTGAGGTTCAAAAGCTGTGTTTAAGTTTTTTTACGGTGGAGGAACAGTTGAAACGGTGGTGGGATGATTTGGTGCAATCCATTTTCTAGCGACGACCCGAATCAAGAGCTTCGGTGAGAGTCGTTGCGGGTATCGTGGTGGAGAGAGAGAGGCCGAAAAGCTCGTATCCATCTCAAGAACCAAATCCGCCTCAAGACTAGTGATTCCATGCCCAAATCGTCGGATTCTTTGACCTAGTCTTCGGAACCGGAATCGGACCACACATCTCTCTCTTCGGAATCGAAACCAGAAGTCTCCGATGAGAGGTGTTGTGCTGGATGTCGAAGTCCTTGTCCAAGTGGCTCCATTTTCGATCTTTGGCTATCGGAGATTCGGAGGCTAAACCAACTGGAACTGGAATATGATTTTGGAGGGGAGAGAGAGAGAGAGAGAGAAAGA